>NC_142797.1:4509471-4803795 GCF_049724085.1 Artemia sp. Qi Xiang Cuo | reverse complement strand
ATTGAAAATGCGATGGTAATTGTGATGGAAAAATGTTTATGGTAATTTTAAAAAAATAAGTAATCAGTTCCACTTAGCTTACTGCGTAACTATTATTTAGCTACCTACCTAATTTGTGTACACTTTTTTTAAGGTACAACGTTTTCTTTGCTTTTTTTCGTTCAATTCTTGATTCAATTCTTCAATTGTTTCAATTCTTGAAACATACCGGGGTTTGAACGCAAACCTTCTTTGGAGCTTCCACACATGTTTCTAATAAACATTTTTACAGTTACATTATGTACACTTTCCAGCAAAAGAGCTTATGGAACAATGGAGCAAAACGTGGCGTATCAAGATTTTCTGAGAACTGAAGACGAATGGCCTGCCCCCTTTTCCTAAACTCAATATGATATTCTTCCTAAAATCCCTCCTAGAAATTAATTAATTTGACTAGATATCCCAGCTTTGAGACCAAAAAAGATAAATACGATGAGGCCTTGACGATTCGACATTTTTACTGAAACATAGTATCCATTTGCGATCTTTCTAATAAGATTTACTCGCTTGCCTTTAGGCCCCAGGCGTCAGAAGGAAGAAAAAAATAAAATGTGTAGTCTCTTGTGAGCACTCAAAAACCGACGGACTCAAAACCCGAATTACTCAAAAAGCGTAATTGTAAGGCCTAATTCCCATTTCAAAAGAGCTATTCAAATAAACAAATCCTTACTTCTTCCTTTTCAATATAGCTCTATTAAATTTTTGTTTTTTATTTTTTAAATCTAAGTTTAATTGGTTTTTGACTATATTATTTGGTATTTTTGTCTTTCCGCCTCATTTTTTTTCTGCATGATCTGCCTTTTTTTTTAAATATCGGCAATGGCAGTTTTTAAACGCTGAATTTTTAAAAGTAACACAAGCCTAAAATGAATGGAACAATTTGAATCAAGTAAATAAAGTCAGATTTCAAAGCGCAATACTAATAGGTTCAGGGGCAGATCCAGGATTTTCTTAAAGGGGGGAGGGGGGGGATAGGTTGATCTGATAAACATGGATTAGGAGCAAGTTTAATTAACGCAAACTTGCGTTTATTAAGTAAATTACTCTACTTTAGACTACGTTAGGGGGGCACGCGCCCCCCTCTCCCCTCCCCCCGGGATCCGCCACTGATTAGGTTACATAGGATTTCGCTAAATATACTAAGTAAGAACATGGTTTTTTAGTGGTTGTTTTGAAATGAGAATCAAACCTTGCAAATACAAAAACTATTTGATTTTCAATTCCTAACTATTCAAAATTACATCAAAGTTTAATTTAAATATATAAATAATTAGACTAATAGTACTTGTTGGTTATTGGAAACATAATCAAGAATTACGCTTAGGTTAGGTCTCAGAAAACCAGTTTCATAGCTACAAAAACAAGTGATGGACGATACAATGTATTTGACTTGGACAGAATGCATTGTATTTGTATAATTTGGGCTATATATTTGCATATGAGGGGTTGGGGTTAGGTTAGGCTATGTTAGGTTTAGGATTTACTTCATGAACTTTGAATAAACTTTATCAATGAACTCTCTCTGAAAATAATCTAGTGAATAATCCGGAAGTTTATTATTTTAGGAATGACCCAAAAAGCTATTTATTTTGTTGTATATAAATGTGCAAGTTTCAATTTTATCATTTTAGTATTTCTACTGAAGAAGGTCACTGTATATGCCACCAAAATATCTGGACTTTTGTATCTTTTTTTTCACTGTCTAAATAATTGGATTTATCCCCATTTGAAAGTTTATTTGTTTGTCTTAGAATGGCAGTGTGGTCTAAGAAAACAACACTTAATTTAAAGGTGCCACGTCAAAAATACATTGTATATAGGGGTGTCATTTAGGGGGGGGAGGGGCGGGCTGGGGCTATAACCCCACCCTGATTTTAGGAGGGGCCCCAAATCAGTTGTCAAAATTTCTGTCGATTTGATTTGAAGTTTGAAAAATGAAGATTATGTGAAAAAGTGTTTTCAATTAAAATAAAACTGTTTCTAATATAATTGTACTTCACAACAGTATATAGTGGGTTTCATTCCTAAACATATTTTTTATTATTCTTTTTTTTTATGTATCACGAAATATTTTTATTGCCTTGTTGTTACAGCCGTGGTGACCAGCTTTCATTACAATAAAGTAATTGGGCCCAGGATCTGTAATTAAACTATACATGTCGGTTATGTGATTCTGGAGCAGTGATCCCCTCCATATATACGTATTATGTACTCTATATTTCTTTGAGACTGTTTGTAATCTGTTCTGACTCTTTTCTGGGTTGTGTGTGACTCAGGTCTGCTTTGTTTCTGGACTTGGTAAATAAAACACTATTTTGTAGCCTACAGCAGCAGACTTTTTGCATTCCTAGTTGCCATAGAAGTATTATCAAACAGTTTGTGGCAACAAACTGTAAGTAAGGAGTGGCCAGGCTTAGTAATAACCAAAACTCTAAAAAAAAAGGAATTTTGATACCAATAGATACATCAAAAGAATTGTATTTTTATGTTGATTTTAAATATATAAGTTTCATCAAGTTTAGTTTTACCCATCAAAAGTTAAGAGCCTGTGAAAATTTGCTACATTTTTGAAAAAAGGAGAAAACACCCCCCAAAAGTAGTAGAATCTTAATGAAAATCACACCATCATCTTCAGCGTATCAGATAACTGTATTGAAGGGTTTTCAAGCTCCTATCTTCAAAAGTGTGTAATTTTGTATTTTTTGCCAGAACAAAGATCACAGATGCGTTTTTATTTGTTTTTTTTTTGTTTTTTTCCCAGGGGTGATAGTATTGACTCAGTGGTCCTAGAATGTAGCAAGAGGGCTCATTTGAATGGATATTAAAAGTTCAAGTGCCCTATTTAAGTGACCAAAGAATTGGAAACTAGAGGGAAACTAGGCCCCCTCCCATGCTCATTTTTTTCCCCAAAGTCACTGGATCAAAATTTTGAGATAACCGTTTTCTTCAGAATAGTAGAAAAATCTAATAACTATGTCTTTGAGGACGGCTTAATCCCCCACAGTCCCCAGGGAAAGGGCTGCAAGTTATGAGCTTTGTCCATTGTTTACATATAGTATTGGTTATTGGGAAGTATATAGACATTTTCCGGGGGATTTTTTCTGGTGGGGGGGTGAGGTGGTTACGTGGGAGGATATTTCCATGGACAAATTTTTCATGGGAGAAGAGATATTTCATGAAGCGGGTGCTAGATTTCCCAGCCTTATTTAAAAATCAATCAGAAATTAAATAAAAAAACAAGTCTTTCAGCTCAAAGAAATTTTTTTCACTTTTTCACTTTACTGAAAATTACTGAGTTTTACTCAGTTATTTATTGTAATTTCTGTTTGTTTTGGGTTTCATTTATTTATTGATGCTGATTTGTGGAAGTTTCACGATTGGTAGATTATTTGATTTTATTTTTGCTCATTTTTTGTTTAATGGAGTTCTTTACTTTTCTTTGAAAAACTTATTTTGTGGAAAAAGTTTTTTTTAATTAATCATAACAAAACAAGAATATGCAAAAGGAAAATATTTGTTACTCAGACAGTTAAAAATAAATTGTACCAACAATCAAAGGCCAAATATTTTGACTTCACAAACAGAAGGTTTTATTAACAAGGGGGGGGGGGTTAAGCTTAGCTTAAACCAACTTATAAAAAAGGGTAAGAAAAGGAGAAAAACTTAACAAATAAGAGCTACACAAGAACAACCTGAGCATTGAAAGAAAAACTTAAACCTATCAATTGGTGTTAGTTTAAGGAAATTTACGATTGGGGAGAGGAATTTAATTTTGAACATCCAGAGGGAGGTGGAAATTTATTGTTTTTAACATTTTTCTTTGAAAATACCAGGGCAGTGTCACGAGCAGCCAATTTTCAGGTGGGCAAGTGCGTATAATATCAATTGCACCGCATGCAGTTTATATTAATTGCTATCCTCATAGACTCAACCTTGTTTTGGCTGTTTCCATTCAGAACTTGAGATGAGTGACATCTTTTTTCGCCACTCTTCCAGAGCTGTATTGTTTTATCAACAATAGCAGTACACACTACCAACTGTTTGTCAAACAGTTTGTGGTAACAAACTGTAAGTAAGGAGCGATCTGGCTCAATAGTAACCAAAACTCTAAAAAACGGAATTTTGATACCAATATATACATCAAAAGAACCAGATTTCAATGCTTATTTCAAATATATAAATTTCCTCAAGTTTAATCCTATCAAAAGTTATGCGCTTCAGAATATTTGTTCAATTTTCGAAAAAAAGAGGAAACACCCCTTAAAAGTCACAGAACCTTAATGAAAATCACACCATCAGATTCAGCGTATCAAAGAACCCTGATGTAGAGGTTTCAAGCTCCTATCTGCAAAAATGTGGAATTTTTTTTTTGCCAGAAGAAAGATCACTGATGCGTGTTTATTTGTTTGTTTGTTGTTTTTTTTCCCAGCGGTTATGGTGTCGACCCATTGGTCCTACAACATCGTAAGAGGGCTCATTCTAACGGAAATTAAAAGTTCTAGTGCCCTTTTTAAGTGACAAAAAAATGGAGGGCAACTAAGCCCCCGATCATGCTCATTTTTTTTCCAAAGTAACCCCATCAAAATTTTGAGATAGCCAACTTTTTCAGCATGGTCGAAAATATAATAACTATGTCTTTAAGGATAACTTAATCCCCCAAAGTCCCCAAAAGAAGGGCTGAAAGTTATGAACTTTACCCAATGTTTACATATAGCATTGGTTATTGGGAAGTATACAGACGTTTCCAGGGGGGATTTTTCTGGTTGTGGGGGGAGGGGGCCGTGTTTATGTGGGAGGATCTTTCCATGGAGGAAGTTTTCAAGGGAGGAAGGGACATTGCTGTGAAGGGGGCGCCAGATTTCCCAGCATTATTAAAAATACAACCAGAAATTAAATAAAAAAAAGTTTTTTCAAATGATAGTAAGGAGCAACATCAAAACTTAAGACGAACACAAATTATTACATATTTGATTGGGTCTGCCCCTTAGTCAATATTTCGCTCTTTAAGCCAAAGATTTTTTAGTTCTTTCATAAGAGCTATTTATTCTAATTAATGGCCTTTGTGATTAAGGGGTCATTTTTAAAGAATTGGAACAAAATTCGAACTTCAGCGTAAAGAGCAAGGTATTAACTAGGGGGTGAACCTCCTAATATACGTATTAAAAATATATGAATATAGAAGTTTATTACGTAAGTTAATTCGTAAGTTACGTATATTTATTACTAATAAAAACGTTTGTAAATAAAATCAAACAACTTTTGAGAAAGCTTTTAACCAAATAAGAGTAAAATGAATATGAAAATTTTTTTTTAATTATTCATGTACGGCGAGCCAAAATAAAAACCTGCATTAATTCAAAAACATTCAAAAATTAAATAAAAAAAACATGTTTTTTTCAACTGAAAGTAAGGAGCAACATTAAAACTTAAAACGAACATTTATTATTCCGTATATGAAAGGGACTGTCCTCTCCTCAACGCCTCGCTCTTTACGCTAAAGTTTTTTATTGTTAAAAAAAAGTTATGAGAAAGGGTCTAAGTTTTTTATTGTTAAAAAAAAGTTATGAGAAAGGGTCTAACTTTAGCGTAAAGAGCGAGGCGTTGAGGAGGGGATAGCCCCTTTCATATACGAATAATTTCTGTTCGTTTTAAGTTTTAATGTCGCTTCTTACTTTCAGTTAAAAAAATTTTTTTTGTTTAATTAATGTTCAGAAAGCCACTGGCATAACTGTTCTTCAGCTGGAGTAACCATCTACTACAAGATTGGCATACTGGAATAGATCGGTAATGAGAGTTATGAGAGATCTGATGTTGATATTTAGTGAAAAGGCTCTTAGGAAATTGATGGATTTCAATACTATGGTTAGAAAATATATATAAATATATAAAATTATTATATAAATTCAGTGTTACAATAAAACTGTAAATTAATTTCCAACTTAAGTTCTCTCTGTATTCATTAAACACATTTAAGTTGCTTCTTACTATTATTAAATAAAAAAAAACAAGTTTTTTTAACTGAAAGTAAGGAGCGACATTAAAACTTAAAACCAACAGAAATTATTCTGTATATGAAAGGGGCTGTCCTCACCTTAACACCTCAATCTTTACGCTAAAGTTGTTTATTGTTTAAAAAAAAATAAAGTTGTGACAAAGTCAAACTTTAGTGGAAAGAGCGAGGCATAGCGGAGGGGATAGCCTCTTTCATATATGGAATAATTTCTATTTGTTTTAAGTTTTAATGTTGCTTCTTACTTTCAGTTAAAAAAACTTGTTTTTTTTATTTAATTTTTGAACGTTTTTAAATAAATGCAGGTTTTGATCTTGGCTCACAGTACATGAATAATTAAAACAGAGTTTTCATATTAATTTACTTTTATTTGGTTAAATGGCTTTCTCGAAACTTGTTTCATTTTATTTACGAACGTTTTTATTAGTAATAAATATACCTAACTTACGAATTAACTTACGTAACAAACTTCTATATTCATATATTTTTAATACATATATTAGGGGGTTTTCCCCCTAGTCAATACCTTGCTCTTTAAGGGAAAGTTCGAATTTTGTTCCAATTCTTTAAAAATGACCGCTTAATCACAAAGGCGGTTAATTAGAATAAATAGATCTTATGAAAGTACTAAAAAATCTCTGGCTTAAAGAGTGAGGTATCTACTAGGGGGTGAACCCAATCATATATGTAATATTTTCTCTTCGTTTAAAGTTTCGATGTTGCTGCTGTTGCGGTTGAAAAACTTGTTGTTTTATATTAAATTTCTGATCTTTTTTTAAATAATGCTGGGAAATAATGCTGGGATATCCGGCGTCCCCTTCATAGCAATGTCCCTTCCCCCATGAAAACCTCCTTCATGGAAAGATCCTCCTGCATAACCTCCAACCTCAGGCACGTACGCAGTAATTTGTTTCGGGGGGGGCCCAATTTCTTTCAGGGGGTGGCAAATCCTTCAAACCCATTATTCTGTGAGAAAAATCAGAAAATTATGGGAAAATGAAAAAAATCGTGAGATTTCGGGGGGGGGGCCCGGGCCCGGAAGCCCCCCACTGCGTACATCCCTGCCCCCCCCCCCCACTACCAGGAAAAATCTCCCCTGAAAACGTCTGTACTGTATACTTCCCAATAACCAATACTATATGTTAACATTGGGTAAAGTTTATAACTTTCAGCCCTCCTCCCGGGAACTTTGGGGATTAAGTCATCCTAAAAGACATACTTATAATATTTTTAAACATGCTGAACAAAATGGCTATCTCAAAATTTTGATGGTCACTTAAAAAGGGCACTAGAACTTTTAATTTCCATTCCAATGAGCCCTCCCACGATATTCTAGGACCACTGGGTCGATAAGATCACCCCTGAAAAAAAAAACAAAAAAAACATGCACCCGTAATCTTTCGTCTGGCCAAAAATGCAAAATTCCACATTTTTGTAGATAGGAGCTTGAAACCTCTACAGTAGGGTTCTCTGATACGCGAAATATGATGGTGTGATTTTCATTCAGGTTCTATAACTTTTAGGGGATCTTTCCCCCTTTTTTTGAAAATCAGCCAAATTTTCTCAGGCGCGTAACTTTTGATGGCTAGGATTAAACTTGATGAAACTTATATATTTGAAATCAGCATTAAAATCCGATTCTTTTGATGTATCTATTTGTATCAAAATACCGTTTTCTAGAGTTTTGGTTACCATTGAGCCGGGTCCCAATAATATGTTAACATTGGGTAAAGTTCATAATTTTCAGACCTCGCCCTGGGGGCTTCGAGGGATTAAGTCATCCTAAAAGACATAGTTACAATGTTTTCGACCATACCGAACAAAATGGTTATCTCACAATTTTGATCAGATGACTTTGGGAAAAAAATGAGCATGGGAGGGGGCCGAGTTGCCCTCCATTTTTTTTGGTCACCTAAAAAGGGCACTAGAACTTTTAATTTCCGTTCCAATGAGCCCTCCCACGATATTCTAGTACCAATAGGTCGATACGATCACCCCTGAAAAAAAACAACAAAAAAAACAACAAAAAAAAAAATAAACACGCACCCGTGATCTTTGTTCTGGCAAAAAATGGAAAATTCTATATTTTTGTAAATAGGAGCTTGAAACCTCTACAGTAGGGTTCTCTGATACGCTGAAAATGAGGATGTGATTTTCATTAAGGTTCTATAACTTTTAGGGGGTCTTTCCCCCTTTTTTCGAAAATCAGTCAAATTTTCTCAGGCGCGTAACTTTTGATAGGTTATAATTAAACTTGATGATACTTATATATTTGAAATCAGAATTAAAATCTGATTCTTTTGATGTATCTATTGGTATCAAAATTCCGTTTTTTAGAGTTTCGGTTACCATTGAGCCGGGTCGCTACTTACTTACAGTTCGTTACAACGAACTGTTTGATTAGATAAAAAAACAAGTTTTTTTTTAACTGAAAGTAAGAAGTGACATTAAAACATAAAACGAACAGAAATAATTCCGTATATGAAAGGGGCTGTCCCCTCCTCAACGCCTTGCTCTTTATGCTAAGGTTTTTTATTGTTTTAAAAAATAAAGGTGTGCGACAAAGTCAAACTTGATCGTACAGAGCGCGGCGTGGCGGAGGGGACACCCCCTTTCATATGCGGAATAATTTCCGTTTGTTTTAAGTTTTAACGTTGCTCCTTACTTTCAGTAGAACACTTTTTTTAATTTAATTTCTGAACGTTTTTAAATTAATGCAGGTTTTGATTTTGGCTCACCGTACATGAACAATTAAAACCAAATTTGCATATTAATTTTACTTTTATTTGGTTAAATGGCTTTCTAGAAAATTATTTAATTTTATTTACAAACGTCTTTATTAGTAATAATTATACGTAACTTGCGAATTAACTTACGTAACGAACTTCTATATTCATATATTTTGAATACGTATATTTTCGAGTTCACCCCCTAGTCAATATCTCGCTCTTTACGCTAAAGTTCGAATTTTGTTCCAATTCTTTAAAAATGACAACTTAATCACAAAGGCCATTAATTAGAATAGACAGATCTTATGAAAGTACTAAAAAATCTTTGGCTTAGAGAGTGAGCCATTGACTAAGGGGACGAAACCATCATATACGTAATAATTTCTGTTCGTTTTAAATTTTAATCCTGCTCTTTACTTTTAGTTGAAAAACTTGTTTTTTAAAATTTAATTTCTGATCTTTTTCTTTAATAATGCTGGGAAATCCGGCGCCCCCTTCATAGCGATGTCCCTTCCCCCATGAAAACTACTTCTATGGAAAGATCCTACCACTTACTCCCCGACCCACCCCCCCACTAACAGAAGAAATCCCCCTGAAAACGTCTGTATACTTCCCAATAACCAATACTATATGTAAACATTTGGTAAAGCTCATAACTTTCAGCCCTCCCCCAGAGACTTTGGGGGATTAAGTCATCCTAAAAGACATAGCTATTATATTTTTGACCATCCTGAACAAAATGGTTATCTCAAAATTTTGATAGGGTGACTTTGGGAAAAAATGAGCATGGGAGGGGGGCTAGCTGCCCTTAATTTTTTTGTATCACTTATAAAGGGCACTAGAGTAGTAAGGCATCTAGTACCACTGGATCTACATTGAATTACACATGGATATGTGTGTAGTTTAACCGGTACATTGGGTTACCAGGGCCAGTCACCTATTACTACGAACGATACTTACCTTATCAGACAGGTTTTCTGAGGTATCACCCATTTTTTTTGGAGGTCAAACATAGAGAGAAAGCGGTGGTCACACTAACTTGATTGGTATTTGGATTCGGATATAAGGAGTCCTTTTCAATGTAGTTCTTGTTAGTTCTAGACTTGATTTCAGTGGGAGAAGAGTATATTTTAGAGGATCTTAGTGGAGGAAAAAATTAGTGGTGAATTTACAGTATTGAAGATTAATGACGGAACCGAGAGCAGCGGCAGCAATAATATACAAGTACCTAATGAAGCCGTGGAAATAACCGCTTGCTGTAGACCATGTGTTGAATGGGACATTATTTATGCGAGAGACGTGATATCTTTAAGCAAGTTTAAGGAGGAGGAGCAACTATGTTTTGCTGGAAAAGTGAATATTCTCCATATAAATAAACTTCGGTCAGCATTAGATGTCATATCGAAATATATTGATGAGAACAAAATGCATCAGTGATTATTATTATTGTAATTATGTTCAATAAAAATGTTTCTAAATCAATGGTATTTTTTCTTTCTATAGTAGACTAGCGTATATTTTATAGAGTACAAAGAGAAATTATGATTAGTCTGCAGTTAGTTATGAGAAAGTTAGAACTTTAAAAATTGGATTGATTCAAGAAAGATCGAATCATGAGGAATATAGTTCTTATGGAAAAACATTTGATTCTAGACGATGATTTTCTGGAGTTGTCCATTAAAAGGAAGAAATTTTATCGGGGAATGCTTGATTATATATTAAAAAGTGATTATTTATCATTAGACTATTGTATGAAGCTTCAACATCGTGGTACAAATGCATTTACACAATTTATTGATATATTGATCACGACACGGCAAAATGATATTGTGGATATGCTTTTAAACATTAGTTATGAAATTTAGGACTATTTTCATGAGAAAGATGGTGCTCAAGGAGATTTACTCCTCTCTCTCTCTCTCAGACAATTTTTGTTGTTGCTAGCTCAGTTTCATTATGATAGTGAGAGTGTCAACACATGACAAAATGTTCCATACATGTCCGTTATGTATGTACACACTGGGCAGCTGGCCATCATCATGTGAGAATTGCACAATGATTGAGGAGTATGATGAAAAGTGTAGATTATGCAACCCATGTAAACTACATAGAGGATATGCTGTACAAATTAAAGGTTGTAATTCCTGTCTTGAAGAGGTGTGTGACTCTCATCCTAGAGGTCACCTATGCTCCAATTGTCATTATGATAAATGTAATCAGCGGGAAAATAAGTACCCCGGTATGATTGGAAAGAATCCTGACCGTGATTTTAGTTTATTGCTACGAGATTGGTATCGTCGTGATTTTAGATTGTTCTGGGAGGAGGAACCGGGTCAACGATTCAACTCTTGGAACAACAAAAGAATATGGTTTCTTATTCATCGTTGTGAATACACTGGGTGTTATGATTATAAGCCCACTGATTTTTATTTGGCTGTGACGGAATGGGATTCGACACTTGAGGACACTGTTTGTGAAATTGCTTCAAATAAGCAAGTTGAAACATGTGAATTCTATAGAATGAATGAGAATAGTATCATGTACTAGACAAAGAGATGTGACAAGAGCACAGTAACACTTTGCTGTAGAAAATGTGACCCTGACATTGCAGTACATCAGGATCAGTGCACAGTGAGTTCAGATAATCTATCTACCCCCGTCATTGTCGACAAACACCTAGTAGTGGATGAAATCTAAAAAGTAAAAAAGTTATTTTCTCATGTATATAAATTTTTTTTTTATTAATAAACAATTTAACATACAACTTTAGAACATTTAATTATTATGTCACTAAAATAAATATTAAATACACTTGTAAGTATATTCTCCAATAGAAAGTCTTTAAATCGAGGTAAGTCAACGTAGATGTCGAGAAACTACTTGTAGGTGTAGCCACGACACCTGAACATGAAAAAGAGTAGTACATGAAACCCACATGTCTTAGTAGTTAAATTCTGTAGTCTTTGTTGATTTTGAACAATGCTTTTTTCCCTACTTTCAATAAGTTTGGGTATACAGAGAGTTCGGAGTTTACATAATTGCCCAAGATGATCAAAAAATGTAATATTCTTCGCTGTTTGAAAGATACATAGGCAGTGACCGGTCTTCAAAGTCAATGGACTACTCTTAACAATGATTAAGGTGTTGTTAACACTTGGAGCTTTTTAAAGGAAGTCCGAAGGTATACAATAGGACTTGTACCGGGACATGTATGGATCCATACTAAATCCGTTGATTATGTGGTTTGTGTTCATGGTGCTAGGTCTAGCAGAACACTGCCGTCAGGCGTGATTTCCCAATAGGTTTCAAATTAACTCAGTGATATTAGAGTGATACTATCAGTAAGAGCATTGGCAAATGTACACTCTAAACGTACAGTTCCTTTTCGTACTATGGTCATGTCCTGTGTGCAAGACAAATCCAAAATAATAACCCCGTGATTTTTTGAAAAGACTGACTAGATTAATCCATTTTCAAATAATTGAGAATCATGATCTAGGGATTGCATGGTCAACTCGTACAGTATTATATAGGATTTTTTGTCAAATGATAGAGTGTACAGTAGAATACCATTCACTTTGCACACGAGAATAGATAGATCAAAAAAATTAAAATCATGGAGGGATTCAGTCCAGGATCCAACAGTACTACCACTCTTCACAAAGGCCAAAGCCAATTTTGATGATATTTCTCCATTGATAAATAATGAATCGCTATAGCTACAAAAGTTGATGGCAATGTAACGTTGACTGGTGGTTCTATGTGGGACAAGAAGTTTAATGATGTTAGCATTTGCGATTGGCTTTTCCACTGCCAATACAACAGAGCTCAAAACCTGTTGTTTTCGGACGTAGAGTTTTGCAGATTTTGGTACGAAATTTGTAACGTATGCGTTGGAAGTGTTTTTCTCAGACTGGACTTTGTTTGTGCCAGATGCAAATTGATGTCGATCTAAATAGTGTGATTTAACCATTTTGGTATCTTGAATATATCATGGTTAAATTTTCCAACCAGCTTACTCCATTTGGTCACTGATGTAGTAAAATAACCAGCACTATCAACACCTGATCGATATTCAAAGCCTAATGATTTTGCTCTCAGCACCCTGTATGCTTTTGGCGTCATCATCATAAACTGTATGCTGCTTACATAGTTGGATAGATTATTGCTAGTGCTCACCAATGTTCCATTACTAAATACATTAATTTTTTTGAATAGGTTGTGTAGAATACAATTTTCATAGGAGAGACCATCGCCAGCATTTGGAGTTTTATTATCTGAATTTTTCTTCGCCACAAAATTTAAATAATAAAATTTTGGCGACCAGTTAATGAAATAGTCTTCATTGGGAAATATTTGAAAGTTTATATTTTCCGAGAGGGGTTGTTGGGGGTGATCCAATTCATAGCAGCCATACCTGACACTGAAATCAAAATTTTCAGGATTGTATATATTTATAGAGGAGTAGATTGGTGGATGTGATTCCTTTAGAGAGAAATAAGTCATCATAAGAGAAGAAGCCCTTCTTTGATCTAACAATCTTTTTCTTTTTCTTCTTTTTCTTCTGCTTATTGGGCTTCCTTGTTTTATTCCTCAAAGTCCTTGTTGATGTCCTTTGCTTCCTGCCTGGGTGGAGACTGATGAGTGAATGACGCGAACGCATCCTTTTCAACCCCTCCCCATTTTGTCGAGTCTTTAGTTGCTCACCAACGGCTCTTGCTGAAGATCTAATATTGTCCATCACACTCTCCTTGAAATTCTTGCCCGACCCCCAGTCCTGTAGTGTGGAGGCAGCAAAATTTGACGCAGCAGGTACAAGATATTTTCTGTCAAGGGGTAGTGAAGAACGAAATAGCCTAGCAAACCAACTACCAAGACCATAGCCCGACATTGTAGTACGCCCCATGTAGTAGTCCAATCCATTCCCTATTTGACATGGACTCAAAGCACCAACATAACACTCCGTATTGGGACAAACAAATGGAATTCTCTTATTCTTCATTTTAGGTGATAGTATTCTCGTTGACAATGGGTTGAAATTGACATGTATTCACTGCTAAGTCTTTTGTTATTGCTAGAGGTTCACCGAATTCACTTCTTAGTGTTAAATGACAGAGTTACAAATACGAATTGTTTACAGGAACATACTGAAGATGCTTTATATTATAGTGATGAACAAGTTCATGAGTTGTTTTTCGTTCAAGAACATTTAGGAGGGGGGTATTTGAATTAGCGACTCTCGATGTCTTCACAAAGGATGCATATAAAAATATGCAAGAGTCCGATGCAAAACCAGGTGGATAATCAGCAAAAATATCTTGATTCATCCAGTAAACGGTGTCAGTATTTTTCCGATTGATCGTATTCTGTTTAAAAACAAGAACGTCTATCAGATTATCATTGAGAATGATTATTTCAGTGTCAAGAGGTGAGGTAATATAAATCCTATCATGCTCCAATTAATAATTAAAGTGGAATTTAACATTCCTACGATATAAGATTTTTCTTTTGATTGCACGACACAAATCTCCCATATTATCATATTCAATATATTTTAATTTGGCATGAGGATATTCACTAAATTTAAGTGCTTCAACCCATTCATATTCGATATAGTTCAACCCTTTCATAGTCCAATCGAGTGGTATAACTTTTATATCATACGCACGATCCTTTCTCAGAATATCATAGGTATTTTTGAGAATACAATCGACAAGAGCCACTTCATATGCACCGTCAAATTTGATGGCAGGGGAGAGTTTTGTCCAAAAATCACTTGTCATATTCAAGTCATTGTAGAGAGGATCGGAAACGTTGGACATAAATGTTACAAAGAAATCATTGGGCATTGTCAATATCTTCAACACTGATCAAAGAATCAAAATCAGAGTTTTATACTATAAACATAAAAAGTAATCGTTTCTTAAAAACGTGAGTACTTTTCTTTAATATAATTTAAACTTGATAGATTTCACTAGCATTTTTAACTTTTTGTAGTTCATAGTCATAAAAGCTGCTGAGAATCTCATCATCATTGATATTACTCTGACGATAAGGTATGGGTTTAGCATCTACGGTTTCTAACACTTTAAAAAATTCTGTGGACCATAAATAATTCTCCTGTTCAAAAAAATCAGTTGTTCTATTAATTCGAACGGTATCACCAACGTTGAATTTATTTTTCATCTTCTTGACAGCTGATTCATTGCAATATTGTTTAAGAAAGGTGTCAAATTTATCATGATCAGACTGATGAACTTTCGTTGCTATAGAGTTGGACATTGATTGATGAGGTTGTTGATTATAAATCAACATGATTTTACCAAGATCATGAATAAAATCCAATGTATTTTTCAATGTACAATATCTTGAAATTAAAAGTCGAATAGTTCTTATCAATCGTTCGGCTAGTGCAGCCTTTATAGAACTGTGACTATGATAGATCAGTGTACTATATTTCTTTAGTATTTTTGCAACATGGGGATTAAAATACTAACTACCATGATCCGTTTGAATTTTTTTATATGAATCCTGTTCAAAAATAGTTTCTAAATCCTGAACAACTTCAACACTCCTCTTTGATCCCAATGGAATTGAATATGATTAGCAACTATAAACACTGATTGTAAGTATGATTCATTTGTGTAGCGTTTTATGATATCATTTAAGCTCATGTAGATTCAGGATATCTGTTTGCATTATATAAAATGGGTAAAAGACTTTCGTTTTTCGATATTAATTGTTACGAAGTCTATATTTTCTGTGTAGATTATAGATTCATTTTACAAATAGTCTCGAACATTTTTTGTGTGAAAATCTTTGACTTCGGACAGGCTGGTAAGGGGATTAGAACCGCCCGCCTCGCCAATATTTTCAGGAACACCATTCATGACTTTGGCCATTTTGAAAATAAACTTACTGTTCAATGATCGCTACTCTGGTGTATGCTAGCTGTTGATTGTGGTACTTGTGACGATGCCTTGACGCGTCTTCATTCTTTTTTAGCTAACATCGGTGTGCTGGTATTTACCAGCTTTCATTTAAAATCTTCCTATTCAAGTTTATATTTTTATGATGTCCATTCTGATGATGATTATTATGATGCTGGTTCATTTAATTTTTTTATAAATTGTCTGTTGACAATAATACTTTGTATAAGCTTATTGTATTTAGAAAGTTTTACATATTATTTTCAAATGACAATATTCATTTACGATTTGTAACCATGTCATAGATTAAATCAAGTAGATTAGGGCTATTGTCCCGTATGATTCTCCCTTCTCAATTGCTCTCAATTTGTATGTCTTCAATGTCGAAGTGATTTACTAGGAGTTATTTACTTCTGTCGAGATGATTGTTTATCCTTATATTTACACATGACAATTAAAACTTGTCACATTATTCCTCCTTCTGTGTTGCTCCAGAACAGAGCAGAATCCTGCGAAGATGGCTATGTCTTGGAGTCAGCAGCAGCAGCAGTGAGCTTCGACCGATAGGACTTGTGACATCCATGTTGTTGAATTGCACATTTAAGTAAAATCAGTTTTTTATTGTCCTAGATAGTCTCATTGTCACGAACTTTAATCAGGTCTTTCTCAAAGTGCTTGAATGGCGACAGGGTGAGTTCTATTGGAGTCAATTTATAGGGTTTTGCCATTCTCTGTCTAGAGAAAACTGTTTACAAGTCCTGCAATTATTCGTAGTAAAAGTGTGAATAAACTACCGCCCGCCTAAAGAAGTCTTATTCTTTTGAGATTATGTCCTTTCTGCTGAGAAGCCAATTTGTGTACACTGGAATAATGCTGCTTTGCCTACTACTCAACTACTTCTAGCGCTTGAACCTTTCCCTCAGTCAAATTTAAGCAAAGTTTGGATATTAGACTAATAAACTCATTTCAAAAACAAGGTTTGAGCAGTCGTCTCCTAAGCGGAAGTCTTGAAGGACTTAGAACTGAAAACAAATTTATTTTTTCATGTAGTTTTTTGAGTATCATGATAATAACTAATAAGTCTCATTAGTGTTCACGGGGAGATATACTGTAATTTTATTGTCAAAAATATCTGTGACTAGACGCAGATCATTGGGTATATTTTGATTAACATCCAATAGGATGTGTCCACAAGTTTTATTAGGTGAAAGATTATATGCTGAGAGCAAGCATTTGGGGGCGCCTGGATATATCTGTTTATTAAGAACTATTAGCGAGCTAGAATCACGGACAATTTTGTAGATGATATAATAGGTGCAGTTCAATGCAAGTGTTCGCATACATCTGCTCTGATGAAAGAGATTGTGTAAAACCAGAGTTACGGAAATCTGTTCATGATGAGAGCAAACAGTAAACAGCTGTAGAATTTCATGTGACCATTATTCAATAGATTTAGCCAGATCGTCAATGATAAATCACGAGTTTTGTCAAATAATGCTGAAAACATCAAGTACATTTATGAATTGCATCTGTACCAGAGCCGCTAAGACAGAAATTGCTCTAATTTCACTATTCGAATTTTGTCAAATACTATAACAGTGGAAGATTTTTTTTCGGCTTTTACAAGAACGTTTCATCGCAGTTTTTTAATATGTTTAGTAGGAGCTTTTTTATTTCGAACATTTACGGTCCGCACAGACAAGATCTGAATTGTGTTTTAAATTGATGCATGTTCCCTTCAACAGTTCACCTGGACAACTAACTGTAGACTATGGCTGTCTAATGACTAAATAATTTCCCTATTACTACTACTCCGTGCAAGAATAATAATTAGAAGAAGAAGAAGAAGACGAATAAAGAATAATATTTTATTTTATTATATACATAAAAAAGGTTACAATACTTTTAAAAAAATACTACATTGAAAAAGGCACATTCAACATGAATAAAAAAAAATACACTTTTTTTTAATTTATTTATAAAAAAAAAATACAACATTTACATAACCACTATAAAAGAAAACACTTAAATAAATACACTTTTTTTTTGTTTATTTATAAAAAAAATACAACATTTATTGGACTAATGCACTTGTGAAATAATATCATACACTTTTACTTACAACATTTTAAATTTTTAGGTCCCCCCCCCTGGGGGGGCGGCCGCTGCGGCGGCCGGGGTGGGAAGCGCCGGGCGCCGGAAGCGGGGCCCGCTGCGGCGGGCCCGGACCGGGGGCTGTCATTAAATACTGGAAGTTGATCTGCCTTGCACACACACACACATTGTAAATTGTTTGCAAGTAAAAAAAAAAGAATTTAAAAAAACACCTAATTACCCAAAAAACCCTCCCACCCAATTTAGTGAATTTAAGTTAATTTTTCTAGACCGAGTTGTTTTATGTACTCTATACATTCAACTCGGTCTGAAATTAAATAATGACCGTGTGGTAGTACCTTCACACCATCCTCAAGTACATAGACTTTGTCCGATATGGCAGAGAAATTATATCTAAGTCCCCCAATTCACTCAAATAATGACCCAAATTTCAACGTTATCTTATCTGTCCTTAAACCCTGTAATACTTTTCAATACGGAGATTCTCCCACTGTAAACTCAACTCATTAATTTCATGTTATTCTATTTTATATTTATTTAACAAGGCACGGCCCATCTCGCTGCCACCAGTATTGGGGGAGGGTGACGATGCCTGGCCTTCGCCACTGAAATTGGGAGAAAAACCTCTAATGCTACCAGAGTAATTTGGCGGTACCCCAAAAGCCAGTGTAACTCCTACGTGCCACGGATTTCTGCTTTTCCTGTCTCTGGCGGTTTAAACAACCGTCAGGGTTCTCTGGCAAGTATACTTTCCCCCTGGTTCAGTGTGCCACACTATTTGGCCTCAGGTACCATAAAGATTAAACTCCCCTATTACCCCTCAGGGATAAATCTCTGGGAAATACAATCCTTTTTCTATACCAAGCTAATCTAATCTCAGTCCGTCTGTAGGTTGCCGACCCTACCTAGGCCAAGTAAAATAGGTCAAAATAAAGAAAGATTTCTTATATGTATTCACAACCACATATATCAGACTCAAAAACGGAACTCTCAAACGGAACTAAAACCAAAAACTCTTACAATTAATAAAACACTTTGAGACGTGCCTTCTGCGTGCACAACTTTGACCAAAGGCGATGAATGACCGAATCAAATTAGACTCCCAGCATCATTTAAAGCTTTTCAAGCCGTAAATTTAAGCTCTATGAGTCATCGCTAAACTGGCTTTTTCAGACACTCGCTAATTAGTGGATTCTTCAGACGTATCGTAATAAAAGTTTTTCCGGGATTTAGATATTTAATATAATTGAAGTTAAATTTATAAAAAGGACATTTTTCTGAAACAAAAGGGGCCAAAGGTCGCAACACCTCCCTCCTAAGAAAATGACCGCCATCACGCCATGGGTCAGAGCACAAAACAGAAAACATAAAATAAATAACACCAACTTCAGAATCACCAAACTTGTATCTTCTCTTCTTTCTTCCACCAGTGCCTGCACTTCCACCGCTTGGCTCAGGATTCGTCGTCATCCACACATCTCTACCGTAGAACCACCATGGTCTCTATCGTATGGCATCCACATTAGGTTTTAAAAATTGAAGTTCCCAAGATTCGCAGAAAATGATAGTACTCAGCACAAAAAATACAAATTTTCTCGCTCTCACGAATTTACATTTGAGAGGAGCAGAGAATCAGTTTCTGACACATTCGATTATGCCAGCCATCATGAAAAATTGGCTGCACTAGCCTCTTAATTTCCATCTGTGGAAATAAATAAAAGTTCAAATAGGGATAAAATCCTTTTAATAGACAGTGTTTTTTATAACAGTGATAGAAATTCACAAAAATACCAGATATTTCGGTCACATATACAGTGACCGTCATCAGTGGTAAAACTTTTACCACTGATGACGGTCACTGTATAAGTGACCGAAATATCTGGTATTTTTGTGAATTTCTATCACTGTTATAAAAAACACTGTCTATTAAAAGGATTTTATCCCTATTTGAACTTTTATTTATCGTCATGGAAAGGCAGTGTGGTCTCCGAAATTATCTACATCTGTGGAAACAAACCCTCATCTCAATTAAACTGTAAATTGCCTCTTGGCATAATTTCAAATAATCTAAGGCCAAAAATATAAAGGCCAGTGACAACGATAAGGGTACAGGGAAATGAAGTAAAATTTTGAGCAAGCCATGAATCGGTTTTTTCTGGGTCTCATCCTCTAAAACCATTGAATGAATAATGCCCGGCGATGAGGGATGAAGATGAAATTGAAGACTGGAAAGACATGGCTTCAGTAAAGGTATCACAACTTGTCCGCAAGTTGCGCATTGCGAAAAAAGGCTATCTTTCACGTCTTCCCGCAGGATCTTCCCGGGATTCCTCCCCCTCATAAAGGAACAAACCTTCTTTTGAGTTGATAAAACCAGTCTCAGATTTCTTCCCAATTTTCTTCAATCCAACCCAAAATTCAGTATCTCCCAATCTTTCCGTAACTCGTTGTTGACAAGTCAATTCTATGTCATGCTTATCTGTAGTTTCTCTTAATATGTCATGGTTCTTCTCCTCCCTCATAAGTTTTTTCGTGTTATTGTAATTTCGTAATTTTCCCAGTGGGTCTTGGACCTCTTTGTCCCCCCTATTATTTATGTTAGCTAGGTATAGCCCAGATAATTTTTTATTTTTCGCCACTGCAGGCTGAACTCCAAAGTTTGTCTCTTTTTTGCATTTATTTGTTCTTTTTCATTTTTCTCAATATTTTCCATCGCGCAAAATAAATCATAATTAAATTTGAATTGGACTCTAGTGTCCATCATCTTTGACTGCATTTCCTTTATTGTAGTTCCGTTTAATATCTCTTTTCTCCCTCTTAGTTTTCTTTTCTTTTGTAGTAGCATTAAATAAATCGTTATGAGATCTGAATTGGACTCCAGTGTTCATCTTTGACTGCCTTTTTTTATTGTAGTTCTGCCTAATATCTTGTTTCCCTCTTTTAGTCTTCTTTATTCTTACCGCAGAAACAAATATTTCGTCATCAAATGGGAACTGAACTCTGACATTTGGTTTTTCATATTCTACTAAAATTTCTCGAACTTTCCGAGGAAAAGCACGTACAATAAATTTCGTCTCATTTTTTTTGGTACAATCAGTGTTTCATTTTGGCCTGTACTTGTTAGCGTCTCATATTCATTAAAAGTGTTCTCAAGTTTTCCATTTTCTGGAGGCTCCGAGGAATCTAATTTTACCAGATTATCAATATTTTGAGTATCAAGCATTTCATTTTTCCAAATGGGTGACACAGCCTCCCAATTTGTTTTATGGGCCGGTCCACCTCCCCCCGTAGTCAACGAAGTTGTATATTTTCCCGTAAAAAGTGTTTAATGTTTGGTAATTTTCATTTTCTCGCAGTTTATTCTTAGACTAATTATTATGGCTATCTGACAGCCTAGAAGTTAGTTGTGATTTAATCTCACTTTCTGTTATTCCCCAGCGGGCTTCTATTAGGCCTATCATGGTTCTTTTAAACTCTTGGTGATATTTTCTTCTTTCTCTCTAGCTATTTTATCATTCTCCTTCTTTCGTTCTCTGGCTATTCTATCAGCCTCTTCCTTTCGTTCTCTGGCTATTCTCTCTTCCTTCATGAAATTTGATATATATTGTGTCATACCTATTTGACTACTTTTTCGTGAACCCCTGCTGGATCTCGATTCAACACTGCCCCTTCTACTCGGACTACTTTGATTCCGTCTGTCATTATTTCTTCTTAATCTATTTTCTGAATCTCATCGTTCTCTATCCATATCGTCTCTTTCTTTATAGGCTACTCTAGACCTTTCGTCTTCTTTTCTATTCTTTCTAATTTCATCTTTCTCAGCCTGCATTTTTTCCTTATATTCTTGGTGCTCTCTCTCAAAGGCCTCAATATTAGCCTTTCTTTCTATTTTCCTACTTTTTCTATGGGTTTCAATCGCGCTTCTCGGTCTTGAGTTAATCTTATCTCTGTGCGACATTATTTCAATATTCCATGCGTCATTAATTCTTCTGAATTCATTTTCTGAATTCATTTGTTCTATATCTGTACTATCTCTATCCCGCAACTCCCCTTCATTTGGCACAGCCTCTGAGGGGTGAGTTCGTCTTGTTTTTTTTCACATATTATTTCTTCCTTCTTTATTTCGTACCCCCTCATTTTACCGCGTATACTTCTTTCCGATTATATTATCTCTTATTCAATTAGTCAATCTTGGCAAGTTCAACAATTGGCACACGCAAAATTTATGATGCGCAGTTACTATTGTTTATATCAACTCTGTGTAATGAGATTCAGCAATTTTGCAAATAACCGGAATATCTAGACTTCATTAGAGAATAACGACTTCTTTCAAAACAAGCAATTTTACGCGGGTGAAATATATCTCCAAAAAACGAATTAACAAGGGTTGGAAAAGAAAGTAAACTGAAAAACTGCGCGAATATTCCACTAGTGAATTAGCTGGACTAAACTCAGACAGGGGAACTACCCTGTAAAATAAATCACGTATCCTCCCTAGAAACTCGTACTCCAAATATAATCTCCTCCTAGGCAGATTACTCAATAGGACAGGTGCCTCCCACCTTCCTTGTCCAATGTGCACACAAACTGACAAATTCTCCTAATTTGCCATCTTCAATACTCTTATAACCGTCGTCACTGAAAATTATATCTAAGTCCCCCAATTCACTCAAATAATGACCCAAATTTCAACGTTATCTTATCTGTCCTTAAACCCTGTAATACTTTTCAATACGGAGATTCTCCCACTGTAAACTCAACTCATTAATTTCATGTTATTCTATTTTATATTTATTTAACAAGGCACGGCCCATCTCGCTGCCACCAGTATTGGGGGAGGGTGACGATGCCTGGCCTTCGCCACTGAAATTGGGAGAAAAACCTCTAATGCTACCAGAGTAATTTGGCGGTACCCCAAAAGCCAGTGTAACTCCTACGTGCCACGGATTTCTGCTTTTCCTGTCTCTGGCGGTTTAAACAACCGTCAGGGTTCTCTGGCAAGTATACTTTCCCCTTGGTTCAGTGTGCCACACTATTTGGCCTCAGGTACCATAAAGATTAAACTCCCCTATTACCCCTCAGGGATAAATCTCTGGGAAATACAATCCTTTTTCTATACCAAGCTAATCTAATCTCAGTCCGTCTGTAGGTTGCCGACCCTACCTAGGCCAAGTAAAATAGGTCAAAGATATAAAGAAAGATTTCTTATATGTATTCACAACCACATATATCAGACTCAAAAACGGAACTCTCAAACGGAACTAAAACCAAAAACTCTTACAATTAATAAAACACTTTGAGACGTGCCTTCTGCGTGCACACCTTTGACCAAAGGCGATGAATGACCGAACCAAATTAGACTCCCAGCATCATTTAAAGCTTTTCAAGCCGTAAATTTAAGCTCTATGAGTCATCGCTAAACTGGCTTTTTCAGACACTCGCTAATTAGTGGATTCTTCAGACGTATCGTAATAAAAGCTTTCCCGGGATTTAGATATTTAACATAAATGCAGTTAAATTTATAAAAAGGACATTTTTCTGAAACAAAAGGGGCTAAAGGTCCCAACAGGTATTGTTTAAGAATGATTAAAGATGATCGATGACTGAGAAATTGATCGATAATAAAGATGTAGATGTCAAGAAAAGAATTGTAATAAAGAAATTCAGAACAATCCTTAGAAATCCTTAGAAATCAACTAGTGAGACGATTATGGGTGTGAAACATCAAGCACTGTAAGTACTAATGAGGTGAAGTTTTATTTTTAAGATGAGTTTGAAAAAAATAAATAATTAGAGTTATTAATTGAAATGAAGGCAGATAGTTTGTCACTGTGCCAAAGAAGAAAGTTTATCGGAAGAGGAAGTCAGCGTAGGGATATTAAAAAATGGGGTGTCACCTGCAGGTTCAATATACGTTTCATCTTTTGAATCAAATAATTCATCATTTGAATCAATTTTTCATCAAATAATTCATCATGTTCTCTCTCTCGATACGAATAATTGTTCAAGCGTAAATTTTCTGTAAACATACTTTGATTTTTATCATGTTTTTTTCTCGCTTTGTCGATGATTTTATTTGATTTGTCGATGATTTGTCGGTTGAGTTAGAGTAAGATCCTCCCACACCGACTTATTGTTTACTGTTAAAGCACCGAGGACAGTGAAAATAAAATCTGTTGTTCGAATGGGTTAATGTGATGTTTGAATTGAGTATGCTAATGGGTACGTTTTATCATGAAAATATCTGAAAATGTTGAATGTATAGTAAGAAAGGCTTGCAAAAACATGATAATACTACTAGTAATAACAACTTACTGCGCTACTAAGCCATCTGAGGTCAATAAAAGTACATTTTATCAAGACAATTAATTAAAAAAACTTTTTCCACAAAATTTGTTTTTCAAAGAAAAGTAAAGAAGTCCATTTAACAAAAAAGGAGCAAAAATAAATCAAATAATCTACCAAGCGTGAAACTACCACACGGTAAAAAATCCGTTCGTACTTTTACGCTAAATTATGGTGCAACAAGTGGGCCTTATGCTAAAAAAGCGTACTTTTACTAACGGACGCTAATTCAGCGTGTTTCAGTCAGAGGGTTAAAAATAAGGTATTCTAGCGTACATTGTGACTGATTTAACGTTATGGGTGGACCCACTGTATTTGTCACAGCCACTCCCTGCAATCCTGAAATTACAATTTTTCAACATAAAATAACCCTTTTCTGTTTCGGAACTACAGTCATTTAGCGTAACTTTTCGTTAGTTTGACGTGAGAGGCGTAGCCTTTCAGTTTCATTTCTACCTATCAAAGAAGCCTCCGCGTCTTGATTCTTTGGCGTACAATTACGCTCCTTTAGCGTAAATGGATAATGATTAGCCGTTAGGGGTCGGGCAACCCATAAAAATTTATATGGGAGGGGGGGGGGTCTGCACGTGATTTTTTGGGGTCAGGACAAAATGATTTTTTTGGAGCAGGGAGGGTCCCGGTTTGAAATTTTGAATTGCAGCTTTTAGAATTTGATTAATTGCAAAATTAATATAGTACAACTATTATTGAAACCAGAATTATTGTTTAACAATTGCTAAAATTAGTCTATAATCTAACCTTTTTATTACAATTAACTCTGTTCCAATGAAAACTGTTTTTCAAACGACCGGTATACAATATTTTGACAGGTGTACCGCAATTAAATCCTATTGTATTGAACAAAAAAAAAAAAACAGCTTTTTCAACTGAAAGTAAGGAGCAACATTAAAACTTGAAACGAACCAACATTATTATCTGTATGATGGGGTTCGCCCCTTAGTCAATACCTAGCTCTTTACGCTTAATTTCGAATTCCAAACCTTTAAAAATGACCCATGAAGCACAACGGCCTTTGAATTAAAATAGATAACTTTTTTGGAAGCACTAAAACACATTTTAGCGTAAAGAGCGAGATATTGACTAGGGGGCAAACCTCTTTATACGTAATAGTTTCTGATTGTTTTAAGTTTAATATTGCTCCTTATTTTGAGTTGAAAAAACTTGTTTTTTTAGCTTAATTTCTGGTCTTTTTTAAGTAATGCTTGGAAATCCGGCGCTCCCTTCATAGAAATATCCCTTCCCCCATGAAAATATCGTCCCACGTAATCCCCTTCCCCCGACCCCCCCGGATAAAAAAAAATTCCCCTGGAAACGTCGGTATACTTCCAAATAATAAATACTAATTGTAAACAATGGGCTAAATTCATAACTTGCAGCCCTCCCCTCAGGGGCTTTGGGGGATTAAGTCATGTTTAAAGACTTGGTTATTAAATTTTTGATTCTGCTGAATCAAATGGTTATTTCAAAATTTTGATTGTGTGACTGAGAAAAAAAAACATGGGGGTTTCCAGTTGCCCTTTAGTTTCTTATTAATTGAAAAAGGCACTGGAATTTTTAATTTCCTTTCAAATGAGCCCTCACGCGATACTCTAGGACCACTGAATTGATACGATCACCCTTGGAAAGAAAAAAAAACAAACAAATAAACACGGATCCGGGGTTTTTTTTTGGCGAAACATACAAAATTCCACATTTTTGCCGATAGAAGCTTAAAACCTCTAAAGAACAGTTTTCTGATACGCTTGATCTGATGGTGTAATTTTATTAAGATTTTATCACTTTTAGGGGGTGTTTCCCCCTTTTTTCGAAAATAAGGCGAACTTTTTCAGGCTCATAACTTATATATTTGAGATCAGCAAAAAAATACAATTATTTTGATGTTTCTATTGGTATCAAAATTTAATTTTCTAGAATTTCAGTGACTATTCTGCCGGGTCGCTCCTTACTTACAGTTCGTCACCACGAACTGTTTGAAAGGCTGGATTTAAACCCCAGATCCAGATTTCAGGGGAAAATATCAAGTCAAATGGCATTAGAAAAAAGTGCGAAAAGACCTTGATCCATCGTACCATACAAAGCTTAAATTCAACGGGAAACTTGCCAAGCGAAACCTCTATGATGTCCAGCGCAGTTGCTCCTACCCAGTATACTAAAAACTGCATACGGAAACCAACTACATGACGATAAAAAAGCATAAACAGTTTTGGCGTATCACACTTGACTAATTGGTATCAACTTGAAAACACGACCATCAGACCAAACACTACGGAAAAAGACAAACGAATCCAATTATTTCTTTATGATTCAATATAAATATATAAATCAATATAATCAATATCAAAAATATTTGACTAAGAAATTACAATAAAAACAAGAACAATAATTTTTTAGTTTGCTTAAAAATTCCCTGACTCTTGCTGGTAGGAGAGCTTTCTTCACTGGTTCCATCTTGGCAACATACCTGCAAAGATAGTTCATAAGGTTACTACAATCAGGAAGGGTTCTTTGTAACAATAAGTAATTATTCACTGGGAGAATAATGTCAGTGTGTATAGCATTCAGGTTAGGTCAAGCTGTGATTAACGATATCTCCAGCGACGGCAGTAGCAAAGACAGGATGTTATTTTCGGAGGAAGACCTAGAATATAAGAGAGGGATGACTCCTTAGTTATATCAAATAAAAGCGATTTAAAATTATTGTAGGCTAGGTTAGTTTTAGCAAGATGGAGGTAGAACAGGTTGCAAAATTAGTCCAGCAGAGTTTAAGGAGGCCAGGAAATACAGACATAATAGACACAAAAAGATAGTTCAATTTCTCTGAAGTTTTGTGCAGAAGGCAGGAAGGAGTGGGATGAGAATTTTTATTTTAAGCTGAGACTTAGAAAGGATTTGTGCAAATTTTGGGGAGTTATAATCTTGTTACAAGCAAAGGATTGCATGCTCAAAGCAAAAGTTACAACTTGCAAAATTTGATGGAATCTAAAACTGATCAATAATATGTGAAAAAAAAAGCTTGCTTCTTTGCGAAAACAGTCAAACTTCGAAGTGGAAGCCCATCTTGTGGCTATTAGTAGATTCAGAATTTAAGTTTTAAGTTTTAATGTTGTTTTAAGTTTTAATTTTTCTCCTTAATTTAAGTAAAAATAAAACTCGTTTTTTAGTTAACCCCTCATAAAACAAGTCAATGATACCTCAAAACGTTTCATTTTCCTACATATTCAGGAAATACAAAGAATTTATTATTTTGCCAAAATTTACCATAAGATCACCCGCGTCGCACTTGCCCTTAGTAGCTATATGCAAGTTGATAGATTTTTCTGTTTAAGTCGCCAGTTCAATTAAATCATCCCAAAATATAATACAAACTTCCTGAAAATCAAGCATGGAACGGAAGAATTGACAAACAAAATATACAGCGTTCTTACTAATGATTGACCGTCAAGTAATATTCTAAATAAAATAAAACAAAAAAATTTATCAAGGCTATTTACAAGCCAGGGCTATTTCACTTAAGAATTTATTATCCTTTGAAAAGAGCTCCTCATAACACATGGCTGAAATAATCCTCTTCTGTTGCTGATATTCCAATTGTATAGACTTTACTGACAAAGAATCCATTTTGAATAAACACTCCCAGATAAGGCCACAAACGATCTTGAACTATGCAAATATCAAACGAAGATGGGATAATTGTAAAATAGAGTGATGATGTCTTTGGGATGGATGCTCTGCTTACCGATATGTACATCTATTACACCTAGAAGTAGACAGCAGTTAGAGCAAGACTTAGATGGCACAATAACCTTTCAGATTGAACAAGAAAGCATTGCTTCCCAAAACATCCAAAAGATTAAGGCGTTCTAAAATTCAAAGTAATTAACACTGAAAACCAGAAAAAAGAAAATATTCCTATTGTAGAAGTAATCAATTTGAAAACGCAACCATCTCATCCCATAAAAATTCCAATATGAGTTTAACCGGCAAAAAGGAGAAAGAATATTTTGGCTCTCTAAATTCAAAACACCTTATCCTGAACTTGAAATTATGACTATGATGTACTGCCACATCATCCAATGACCATCTCTCTCATCCTGCCTAAAATACTTTGTCTTGAGGCAGGACAGCTAGCCTCTAATTTTAACAATCATACACACCTTCAAAACAAAGCTCTAAACGACAGATAACACCTTCCACGAATGAGATAAGATGATGTAGGATCAAGATCAAAATCAGGTGCTTCTCTAATGTTCCAGCAAAGAAGAGTGGAGCTCTCTTCAGAATCGCTGTAAAGATACGCCAGCTCTTGATCATAGCTTAGCGATTTCCTTGACAGAATGAGAAAAAACTGTCCGAGCGACCTAACCACATCCACTAATTCAGCAGCTTCTACAGCTGAGTCTGTCACATCGCTAATCACATAAAGTCTTTTCTTATAGACAACACCCTTGAAAATGAGGTCCTGGACTAAGCATGTGTCTTTCCCCAGCTTATGTGGAAACAGTGTCAAGTAGCAAGGGTTTGTCAGCTTTCCATTTTTAGAAACTGTATAGCTGATTTCCTGACACATTCTATTTGAAAGAGATAGGTAATTCTGGTAACTCTTGGTCATTGTCTTGGTCAGATTTCTAGTTGAGGATGCACTTTTAGCAGCATCTTTAAAATATCTATGTCTTGATTCAAACTGAACAGTCGAATAGTGAATTAGGGGGCCCAGTGTTCGCACATACAAAGGAAAGTGTCGCATTGTATGGTCCTTGAACCCTTTTTTCATCATCTTCAAATATTTTTGCTTTCAATTCAAGGTACATTATTATTGTAAAACCTAACTTTGCAATAAGCATGTCTGAAAACCTCCGACTTGACACAAGCAATACAATTTTCCTCATCAGCAACATTAGAGACCAACATTCGTTTTCAGTCTTTCTTGAAACTAAATGGCCAAGTATTAGAGGAAACTGGCGAGGAAATACCAAATTTTGGATTTTATTATCTTGAAGGCACTGGAAATCATTTGAGAAAGGAGGAGGTTTGTGCTTAGCATCTATATCCTTGTAGTCAAAGTTGGCAACACTAGCACTAAGCTCTGATTCTTTGAAAACACCATCAATACATCAAGCGCTGCAAATATTTTCCAGCATACCACTTCATAACAGCTTCATATAAGTCATGGGCTATGCATGGCGGTAATTTGTCACACGAAAGTTGGGCAAGGCACTGAAATCAGAATTAAACTTCATGCCATTTACAGACTGCTTCCTAACATTTGGGTCTTGCAGCTTGTTTAAACACTTTTCATAGGATGCTTTAGTTCTAAGAGGAAACTGATTTTTCCAATAGTCTTTAGTTGCAGTTTTTCAAGAGAACATGCAGACTCTGCAGGGATTCTGCACATTTCGGTTGAAGCATTTCACGAACCCCCCAATAAAATTTGAGCCCAAGTTGTCTCCACATATACAGAAAACTATAATTTTGAACCTTGTCCCATCAATCACAATGTCTTCAGTACAAAGAAACTCTAATTCATTCACAACCTTCTTGAAGACTTTTTCAGTACCAACGATCTTGAAGTTCGATGCCAGTACTAGCATAACTAACTGCACTAGCATAACTAACTGCACTAGATCTAGCCTTGCTCGAAGCCAAGGTGGGAAGTCGAGAACTCTCATATAAAAAGCTAGAGTGCTGTACTTTCCTGATGTAGACTTTTTAAGTGGGTTTTTTATTTGTACCTCATCTTGGTAGAGCTGAAGAAATATCATATTTTTCTTCATGTCTGGATCAGAAGCAAATAAAGAAGCGAAACGGTTACTATCAAAGAAGTCTATATATTCACCTTGTGCTGAAGGATGATACCAATCCATCCGAAATCTAAGAAGTCCTCTATGTTTGAAAAGATTCTCCAAGGTGGCTGCAACTGAAACTACTTAAACAAATCTTCTGTTTCCTTACTTACCAAGTCCGATAAAGACTTGCTCAAGTACCACAGCACCGCAACTTGTAAAATATTGGTCTCTCATGTACTGAGATCTCAGTGATCCAGTGGCAGGGTCTGTAACAAGCAGCAAAGGATCCTGCATATAATCACAGTCAATTTCATCACATATTTTCTTAAACAAATCTGGCTGAAAAACAGAAGAGATGCATTTAGCAACTCGTTCTTTAAGTTCTTCTGCTACAATTTCATGAAACTCAGTTAAAAGAAGCCTAAAGTTCTCAATAATAAAACTAACAGTTGAGGGAGCTACATGTTTCTCTGATTCTAATCGAAGGAGAAGCAAAGCAAGCCCATCTGCAAGTGCTTGCCTTCTAGGCTCCATATCACGGATAGCCGTGTCCCCTGAGGATTTTCGTCTCGATCCTAATGTTTTATTTGTAGCTGCTAAACCAGCTCCCATTAATTCATCTTGGTTCAAATCTAGCATTTCTGAGTCTAGTGGCTCAGAAGATTCATTTTCTTCAACACAATCTTTATCATGGTCAGGAGGAGTGTTCAGATTGTTTAAAGCAACATTATTTTCTTCAAAACAATCTTTATTATGGTCAGGGGGAGTGCTCAGGTAGTTTAAAGCCTTATTATTTTTTAGTTCTCTGCAAATATGAGACTGCAGGAAGCTCTGTACTTTGAACCTCTTACTATAACCTCTAAAAGGACATGGTACTTCATCTGAATCTGTTATATTGGAGTAGAGGTGGCTAAACAGAAGGTATCTCCTCACAAACTCTGATTGACAGCAACTTATACTGCAGGGAAATCTGATTGCAGTCTCAATAGGCACTAGTGTAATAGCAGCCTTTCCCGTTTCTGAGTGGGAATCTAGATGAGTAGCAAGTTTGTTGTGCCAACTGAATGCCTGATAGCAGTTGGGTATGACAAGACGAGATGCCAACAGATTGGCATGCAGTTTAACATGAACTGTATAATCTCGCAGGCTGTGAAGTTCCAATGAACAAACTAGGATTTGCCATGAAGTTCTGCAATTTGATTCCATCAAGATGAGATTTGCAATGAAGTTTGACAATATACAAAACTGGAAAAGATAGCTTTAGAAAATTCTAGGTGCGCACCCCCCCCCTGTTCCATAGCGAATCACGTCCTTAATTTGTAGCTTGATATTCCTATCTTGTTCTGTTGAGTAGAAACTTAAACGTGAATGAAAAAGTAATAAAGCAAATAGAATAAATGCTTATATTTTTGCTGCAGATCATGGTTTGATAATTTATGTTCATCAAGAGTATGACAAAATATTGTAATGCACATCCAAAATATTCATAACCATACAGAGCATGTTCTATGAATAAAGTGTTTCTGAAAGAAACATAGTTAGTTTATTTCTGTATGGTGACTTGTGGCCCAACCTGTTAAACTAAGCTAAAGCTCATTCTAAAAAAAAGAAGTCAACAATGTAATGTATTTCAGCCATTTTCTTAGCAGGTAGGCTAAAACAGAAAGACGGAACAGCTCCCATTAGTACTGTAGAATCCAAAACACCTTTCACATGTTTCAAATTTGACATACAGATGAAGGTGCAGAAAAAACTTTTAGTGAACAAGAATTTCTGAATTTTGACTCAACTACTAGAATACTTCTAATGCACTAAAGCATGTGAAAACTTTTTCAATATAGTGGTTTAATGTGGGATGCAATGTCGAAATTACAGAATTTTCTAATTTCCAGGCTGGAGCTTTCAAAGGAAGTGGCTGATCTACGCTCAATTGGAGAATTCTGAATCACATGATTTTTTTTAGAGAATAAAAATAAGACAATTCCATTATGTTACACTTCTCTGCGAAGATGAGGCGCCACCCGTAAAATATCGGATTCGATTATCAGAAAATTTAACATTGGAAGGAGCCGGGACCCGAAGGCCAACGCTCCTTTGTATATGACTTTTATCCCGTACCTCCTCTTGAAGCTAACGCAAAACTCAAATGTCACTTAATTTGGTTAATTTATATTAGTACAATCCTAAAATCTATTTGAAGTAGTATCAATATATTATCTAATTACTGTTTGATAACATGTATAAAAACGGAAAGAAACACGAAAATGTTTTTTAAGGAATTTTTATGTATATTAATAGTGTATTATAAAAGTGTTTTCTGATAAGAATCCCCTTTCCCTTTTGATTTCACAAATGGACGCCACTGTATAGAGTGGTCACTAGAGTTTACCCCCCCCCCCCGGAAAATACCCCCCGTTGAATATTATACCCCGCTGGGTATTTTCCAGGGAGGTGTAAACGCCTAGAATCACTGAGAGTATTGTTTATTTCTATTGGTAAAATGCTACTTTAGCTACACTTGGCTATTTTGGAAAGGGCTTAAGCTAGAAAAAAGAAACTTTCAGGGATAGGTCTACAGGCTAGAGTTTGTCCCGGGAAAGTATTTTGAAGTACCTACCTCCACTCTTTTTGCCTGTAGAGGCTCCTGAAATTTGCCAATATGAAAGTTAATAATTCATGTTATTTGAGTAGAATTTTGAGCCGTATCAATGTTTTTTTTTAATTTAGAAATTATATTTGTAAATATTTAAAACCTTATAAATAGGGATTGAGCAAATTTCTGAAGCTGAAAAGAATTTTGTTGTACTTTATTTAAGCAGAAGATTTATTTAACAAGGTTTCACTTTTATAACACACAGATTTTTAAAGGTCATCAAAAGTTGGGACCCTCTAGAGGGAGGAGTGGAGGTAAATACTTCAAAACACCTTCCCGGTACATTCTTTAGCCTGTAGACGCATCCCTGAAACTTCCATTTTCCTAACCTAACCTCTTTCAAAGATAGCCAAAAGAAGCTATAGTAGAAATTCACCATTCTATCCGCAAAGTTCATAAGACTTGTATAAAAGTAAAAAAAAAAAATCAAAAGAACTTACCTTTCCGAAATAAGTCCACAACAACAAGTGAAAGGTCTTCGTTTGTTTAGCTTTTAATCTCAATAGATCAAAAACCCGCAGGAACCCCTTTCATGATATTTTTGCATCGATCATACCCCGCGGTATGAACCATTTTCGCAAGATTTGATAAGCGCAAGAGTTGATTATCATTAGCTTCTCACAGTAATCTGAACGAGTTTAAAAACATATTCGAGGAATGAAAATATACGACAGAAGTACCTATATACTCAAAAAGTGTATTTTCACGCTAATCCAACAACTAGAAAGTACGCTGATCAAACCTGAAATAATGCTGTCAACGTCAAAGTACGTTTTTTTTTTACCGTCACAAACCAGCATCGAGAAATAAATGAAACTGAAACGAACAGAAATTACAATAAATAACCGAGTCAAACTCAAAACAAGTAGAAATTAACATAAGTTGGGCGCAAAACCCCTATGCCTTCCCAAGGTCAGAACAAAATTTGTACTTTACGGAAAAAAATATAAATCTTTTTACTTTTATAACTTTAATAAATCAAATAATATTAACATTTTGATTACTAAATATCAGTATATCTATATTAAACTGACAATGCACATTCATTTGTATTTTTTCAGTAAAGTGCAAATTTTTTTCTGGCCTTGGGAAGGCATAGGGGTTTTGCGCCCAACTTATGTTAATTTCTACGTGTTTTGAGTTTGACTTGGTTATTTATAAATAAATAGAGTTATTAATTGAAATGAATACAGATAGTTTTCACTGTGCCAAAGAAGAAAGTTTATCGGAAGAGGAAGTCAGCGTAGGGGTATTAAAAAATGGGGTGTCACCTACAGGTTCAATATGCCTTTCATCTTTTGAATCAGTTTAATAAACTGTTTGATCATGTCAGTATTATGGAAGCCAAAAAACTGCTGTGGACTTACTATGAGGTTGAACTCGGATACGAAGAACGATTACGCGAATGCAAAAAAGACTGTGATAACTTGGCTGATATCGCGAAAGCCATATGGCGCTGTGCTAAGGACGGTAAAGAGCTTCCGACTTTCATTATTCTCGAACCGGAGTCTGTTCCCACGTGTGGTGAAAAAATTGCCGTCTGTATTACTACCAAAGTGAACGAAATGACGAGAAAATTAGACAATGAGCCGAAACAGTTTTCCCGCAAGTTAGATACCCTGAACAATGGTTTGAAAGTTATTGCTGATTCCAAGAATCAGCCTACAGCCTCCTCGTCAGTATCTAAAACGCCAAATGTGGAAAAACAGCTATTCTCGGTTGTCGTGAATAACATGCCTCCTGAGTTAGACGATCCTGGAAAGCGTTATGACTTTATAACAAGCTTGGCACCGGGTGATACAACATTAGTGGATGCAGTGCTCAGGCGTAGAAATAAGGAATGGCAACTGTCAGTCTCTTCGAAGCAGGCCGCAGAAAAAGTCTCGGCTGCCCTCAAAAGTAACCATAAAATTGACAATTGACTTGTTAATTCCAGTTTATCGGTATAGTGAAACGTCTCCCCAGAAACGTGACGGAGGACCTTCTGAAAAGTCTGTCAAAAGACTGTGAAAAAGGAATCAAGTGCGGCAATTCGCAAGCGTTTAAAATGTATTACCCCTCTAAAAGTGCATTGCCCGCTGCCTTAACGAACCCGATTAAGATTGGTTTCGAACTATTCCGTCTAGAAGAATTCTGCTTTTTGTCTCGAAGGTGTTATCGGTGTCATCATGTGGGGCACATTGCGGCAGACTGTATGGAAGCTGAAACTTGTAGCCGCTGTGGAGAAACTGGCCACACAAGCTCCCCTGAAAACCCTTGTCAAAATCCTGCTCGGTGCCTGAATTGCAATTTGACTTGGCACACATGTTATTACTATGCCAGTCCTGATAACAGAAAAAACTTGAAAGATGGATCACGCTCCCAAAATGTGTAGTATTCTGTCTTGGAATATAAATGGGAAAGGACTTGAGAAAACAGTTCTGCTTGATACTATGAGCCTCACAAATGGAGTAATTTGTATACAAGAGCACCTCCTTTCCGAGGACAATACTAACCTGCTCAAGTTCACTCCAGTGTTTTATTCGGCCAGCTGAACGTGTGAAATCCAGAGGTCGGCCATCTGGTTGTTCAGCCACTTTGGTGAGAAAGTCTCTTCAGGCTGAAACTTTTAGCATCAAGTAAACACTTCCTCGCTGTTAAAGTTCGCGATACTGTGATAATAAACGTCTATCTTCCTACTAATTATAGATATAGTCTCTCGGACAGCAAGTTCACGGCTGCATGTACTCAGTTAAGCCGTTTCGTGAAAGCTCAAATTCCTGGGAATACAAAAGTTCTATTAATAGGGGACTTCAACTGTGACCTACTTAATACCGAATCTGAAAGTACTGAAATCGTTATAGGTTCCCTTCCTGATCAGTTAAGTGTCGTTGATAAGGACAAAGCTTACACATTTATCAGTATTGCCAACACCGTCTCAAATCTTGACCATGTGTTAACGAACTTCCCGGTGAGTGACGAAGTAAAAGTTGCAGCTGATGGTTCCTATTCTGACCATTTGCCTTTGTCAATAATACTGGACTGTCTAAAGTTCTCAGGTCCGTGTAAATCCCAATGGAGAGTATTCAGTGACTGGAAAAAAGTGTCAAATGATCTCTTTGCGGCTACTTGTGGCGATATCCTGAGTAAAATAAAAGTTCCCTCCCATATGTTGCAGAGAAATGCAAATTCATATTTCAGTCAAAATGAAATACGTCTGCAGATAAATATGTATTGTGCAGAAATATCGCATGCTCTGAGTATCGCGGAGAGTGTAGCAGTTCCTGTGAAGCGTATCCATAATAGATCGCAGGTGAAAGGGTGGTATAGAAATCCGGAGCTAGCGGTGGCTTTTGCGTTGGCGAAGCTATGGCTGAAAGTTTGGCATGATAGCGGGAAGCCACGAAGTGGAATAGTGAACGAGATTCAAATCCATACTAAACGAAAGATAAATAAAGCGTTAGATGCCCACCGTGCAACCCTCAAAGAAAATTTTGTGCAAAAGCTCAGTAGGAATCCGAACCTTATTTGGTCGCTTCGGTCTAAGCCTGAAGAAGCTAAGCCTACGTCTAATATTTCTGCTAATCAGTGGAGTGCTTACTTTGAGCCCGAGTTTAAAGTGCCTGATCCAGTTCTGCAGTCCAATTACGAGAATGAGCTGGCTTCTATGCTTACCGACGCCTTCGACGATTTCTCAGTGTCACCGATCTTAAGTTGCCAGGCCGTTAAAAAGCTGAAAAAGGTATACTCAAAAGGCTGCGATAGTATTTGTGCTCTACATATTTCTTTAGGAGGTTTTGTTCTTTACCGTCACATTGCCCTTCTGTTTCAGATTATTTTGACACAAGGGATAGTCCCGAGTTGCTTTAGTCTGGGTATGGTTATCCTGATATTAAAGAAGGGGAAGTCAGCCGAACAGCCTTCTTCGTATCGGCCAGTAATGATATCTTCAGTATTTTGTAAACTATTCGAGATTGTTTTGTTTGATGAGATTTATGATAAGTTTGAGATGCCTCCACACCAGTTTGGTTTTCGAAAAGGCCTCGGGTGCACCCAGGTACTTTATCTTCTTGCTAACATATTACTTGATGCCCATCTCTCGCGAGAAACTTTGATCTTAGGTCAGTATGATGTCAGAAGAGCTATTAACTCTGGGATTCATGCTCAGATTTTGGTTGAGCTGTGGAAGCGAGGCGTGCGTTCTTCTATTGTAAGGTCACTACGTGATATGTATAGGGACCTCAAGCTTCGTGTTCGTTTGCAAGATGGTGAGCTTAGTGGGGAGATATCTGTACATAAGGGAATTAAGCAAGGGGCTATAACGTCTCCTACTTTGTATAATAACAGTGTTAATGATGCACAACACGTTATATCTCAGAGTTATATTTGCAAGCATATTGACTTGTCACTTCTGGGTTTTGCAAATGATCTTTTAAATCTGTCTCGGTTGCTTTCTTCATTAGAAAATAATTTGTCGCGTCTTGAAAAAAGTTTTGCTGATATTGGTTTGCAGTTTCATGTAGAAAAGTCTGCTGTTTTGTTTTTTAATTGCCCCAAAGATAAAGCTACAGTCAGGCTTGGTGGAATTACCGTAACACCGTCGAGTCACATTACGTACCTTGGCCTGCCCATTGGTCGTAATCTTCGAGAGACCCAGTCTTTGCTTATTGAACACCTTTCTAAAAAAGTGCGCATTGCCTATGCGGGTGTTGTCACTAGTCGTCCCAATTTAAGCCATAAATGTCTGGCTCGTCTTTATAATGCAGTAGCTTTGCCTCATGTCTTGTACCTGTCTCCTTTTTGGAAGCTCCTGAGTACACGAAACAAAAAAGACATAAGGTCGGTATTTTTCAAGTATGCCCGATATCTTTTTCAAGTGTCGCCTTTTGGTAGAAACCGCCATATTGTTGCGAAATTTGGAATTGTTGAGCCTCTGAGTGCCGTGGAGGAGGTAATTCAGAATTACGTGAAAAAACTAGAGCTTCTGGATCACGAGTGGACCCACCTTCTCAAATAGATATGTTATTATATAGTTCTTTCTGTTTGTATTTGTTTTTCTTGCCAGTTTTTGCTTTTCCTTTCTTTTCTTGTTTGTGCTCTGTCTTTTTCGGAAGATTGTAAGACAGATTATTAATAAAATTCTTTCATTCATTCATCAAATAATTCATCATGTTCTCTATCTCGATACGAATAATTGTTCAAGCGTAAATTTTCTGTAAACATACTTTGATTTTTATCATGTTTTTTTTTCGCTTTGTAGATGATTTTAGTTTAATATAAACTCTCTAGCACCACTTCTTAGTAAGATTTGGGGGTTGAGTAGGAGTAAGATCCTCCCACACCGACTTATTATTTACTGCTAAAGCACCGAGGACAGTGAAAATAAAATCTGTTGTTCGAATGGGTTAATGTGGTGTTTGAATTGAATATGCTAATGGGTTATTGAATTTGTCATGTTTTTTTTTTCCCTCTGTCAATCATTTTAATTTAATATAAATTTTGTAGTACCATATTATAGTAAGATTCAGAGGTTGATTTGGAGTAAGTTCTTCCCACGTTGACTCATTATTTACCTTTACAGCACAGAGAAGAGAAAAAATAAAATTAGTTGTTCGAATGGGATAATGTGATGTTTGAATTGAGTATGCTAATGGGTACGTTTTATCATAAAAATATCCGAAAATGTTGAAGGTATAGTAAGAAAGGCTTACGCTACTAACTGCGCTACTTACTGCCCTACTAAGCCATCTGAGGTCAACAAAAGTACGTTTTATAAAGAAAATTTATAGATTATAGTATAAATGACATGCAAAAACATGAGATACTACTACTACTACTAGCAACTTGCTGCAACATAAGGACACCTGAGACCAATACAGCTACGTTTTATCTAGAAAGTATCGGAAAATGTTTAAGGTATAGTACAAATGGCTTGAAAAACATGAAAATAGGGGGGACAACGAACTGTCGGCCAAATTTAGTAACTGAATTTAGTGATTTGATGAATTTGGGATTATAAATTATTTGTCCCCTCCTGTAAATTTGGGGTAATGAGAGATTACGCTCTTTTTTAGGGGGTCTGGGGGACAGCGAAATGTCGGACAAATTTAGTAACTGAATTTAGCACTTCGTCCATGATTTTAGTTTAATATAAACTTTCAAGTACCACTTCATAGTAAGTAAGATTTGGGGTTTGAGTTGGGCTGGAATCCTCCCACACAAATAGGATAATTTGACTGCGGTGGCAACACTTCGATTTTTGTCAGGTTTTTTTCGCTTTGTTAATAATTTTAGTTTAATATTAACTTTCAAGTACCACTTCATAGTAAGATTCGGGGGTTGATCTGGAGTAAGATCCTCCCACACCGACTTATTTTTTGCTGTTAAAGTACCGAGGACAGTGAAAATAAAATCTATTGTTTGAATGGGCTAATATGTTGTCTGAATTGAGCATGCTCATGGATACGTTTTATCATGAAAATATCTGAAAATGTTGAAGGTATAGTAAGAAAGGCTTGCAAAAACATGATAATGCTGCTAGTACTAACAACTTACTTTGCTACTAAGCCATCTGAGGCCAATAAAAGTACGTTTTATCAAGAAAATGTTAGAAAATTTATAGATTATAGTATGAATGACATGCAAAAACACGAAAATTATACTACTACTAGCAACTCGCTGCAACATAAGGACACCTGAGACCAATACAGCTACGTTTTATCAAGAAAATATCGGAAAATGTTTAAGGTATAGTACAAATGGCTTGCAAAAACATGAAAATAGCAAACTAAAATCACTAAAATCATTGACAAAGTGAAAAAACATGACAAAAACCAAAGTATTGCCCTCGCAAGCAAATTATCCTATTTGTGTGTGAGGAGCCCCCCCAACTCAACCCCGAATCTTACTTACTATGAAGTGGTACTTGAAAGTTCATATTAAACTAAAACATGGACGAAGCGCTAAATTCAGTTACTAAATTTTTCCGACATTTCGTTGTCTCCCACACCCCCTAAAAAAGAGCGTAATCTCTCATTACCCCAAATTTATAGGAGGGGAAAAATAATCTATAATCCTAAACTTATCAAATCACTAAATTCAGTTACTAAATTTGTCCGACAATTCGTTGTCCCCCCTATTTTCATGTTTTTTGCAAGCCATTTGTACTATACCTTAAACATTTACCCCATATTTTCTAGATAAAACGTAGCTTAATTGGCCTCAGCTGTCCTTGTGTTGCAGCGAGTTGCTAGTAGTAGTAATAGTAGTATTTTATGTTTTTCATGTCATTCATACTACAATCTATAAATTTTCTAATATCACAGGCAGCGCGCTAGAGCTGTCTAAGAAAAGAAGGCAGTCGATTTCGGTCGATTGTCGTTGATTTCGACAAATAAGTTACTTTATTATAAAATCAAATATTATTAATAAAACCAGATGTATTTTAAACGTGGATGTTCTTATTTCCGAAAACTAAAACCCAACTTTATAAAAATAGCAAATATTATTAATTAAAATCATATGTATTTTAAACGTGGTTGCTCGTATTTCTTGAAACTAAAACCAACTTTATTAAAAAAATCAAATTTAATTAATAAAATCAGATGTATCAAATCAGTCAGTTGATTTTGAATTTAAGTTATCAAGTATTTTGCAGTAGGTTGCATCAAGACATGGCTAATTGTAGAAGGAAAAAAGCCAAGACAGATAGGCCAAGTAATTGAGAGGCAAATGTTTAAATGGTTGGGGCACGGGTAAATGGCAGGAGTATGCATGACTCTCTTATTGGACACATACTTAGTTTTTTAGTTTTTGGAAAGGCATGCCTGCCTGGAGTGTCAGGCATGCTGACCAAGAATTTAGATTTGACATAAGACCGTTAGATTGCCTGTAATGAGAGGCAAACACGGCACGCCCGCCTATGGTCTTAAGAACAAAACCCATCTACAAACGTTAAGAAATCTAGCTTAAATGTGAATTTTTTATGCTTTTAGTATGTTTTATGTCATTCTAAGAAATGTAAAAAAAGTTTAAATAAAATTATCATGTGAAAAAAACTTCAAAAAAGTACAAAAAAAGGGGGAAAGGGCCCAAAAAGTTGGAGGGAGGGGAGCCCCTCGGATGTGGGGAGCCCCTTGGTGGATAGGGTCATTGGTGGTTGCGGTCCTTGATTGTTCAAATCCATAACCATCTCACTAATCCCATATTGTGTACATGTCTATTATAGTGACCACAGCCGACAAGTAAAGCTAGGTCAAGTCACATGTCTCGAACTGTTTCACCTCAAATAATCCCCTAAAATGTCAATTAATCTCTGACGTTTCCTGGCAAAGGTGCACAGATATATTTTAAATTCCCATGAAGCCTATTGATTTTTCTGTCGTGAATTCTTACACAATTGAAGCTCTATAAGTTCAACGTAATTCATGTCTGTACCAGTTACACATCATCCTGCCTGGAAATTAATGATAATATGTTATCATGGAATGTTCACGAGGTAAAATTGTGTCATAACAGAAATTACGTAAAATTCAATGCTGAAGTTCTAGGGAGTCTGGCTATGTAACACCCGTTAGTATTTCTAGTTCTCCGATTGGTCTAGAAAGAGGCGTCTAATCTTGTACTCGTAGTATTCAATGAGCGTATGGCTGTGATGTCTCTCCCGGTGGGATTCAAAGGGCATTGCACCCCCCTGGATTGGATAATGGGTCCCTAATCACGCCCACCTTTTTCCCGAACACATCCAATCAAAATTTTTAGATAGCCATTTTGTTCCACGTATTTAAAAGTTTTAGAAACTAAGTTTTTGAGGATGATACCCCCCTCAGAGCCCTCGGAGCAAGAGTTGTAAGCTATGCCCTGGGGGCATATAAGGTTTTTATAGATAGTAATGTTGTAGAAACTTCAAAAGGGGTTCATTCGATTGGAGATTAGCAGGGTTTGTGCCCATTTTAATAATCAAGAGCTATTGGAAGATAACTAACACCCCTCTCACACCCACCGTTTCCGAAAACACATTCAGTCAAAATTTTGAGATAGCTATTTTGTTCGACATAGTTAAGAAGTCTGGAAATTGTGTTTTCGACGATGACACTCTACCCATAGCCATCAGGGAAAGGGGTGTGATTTATTCCTTGGGGGTATATATTTTTTTTTATAGAAAGTTTTTGTCGTAGAAACTTCAAATAGGAATCATTTGATTGGAAATTGAAACGGCTAGTGCCCTTTTCAATAGTCGAAAGTGATTGGATGGCCAGTAACCCCCCTCTCACGCCCACCATTTCCCCAAACACATCCAATCAATTTTTTTAGACAGCCATTTTGTTCAACGTAGTTGGAAGGTCCGGAAATTATGTCCTTGAGGATGACAGCCCTCAGGTCAAGGGTTGTAAGTTATGCCCTGCGGCATATAAGGTTTATATAGAAAGCGTTGTAGTAGAAACTTCAAAAAGGGCTCATTCAATATGAAATTGAAAGGGCTAGTGCCCTTTTAAATAGTCAGAAGTGATTGGAGGGCTATTAACCGCCCTCTCCCTCTCACGATCAAAATTTTGAGATAGTAATTTTCTTCAACTTACTTGAAAGTTCTGAAAATTAGGTCTTTGAGGATGACAGCCCCCCCCCCCGGGCAAGAGTTGTAAACTATGCCCTGGGGGCATGTATTAATGAAGTTATAAAAGTAAAAATATTGATATTTTTTTCAGTAAAGTGCACATTATGAGCCCAACTTCGGATCACCATTCAGATCACTAAGCATGGACCCCATCACTAGGCGTTTACTGAAAAGACTGACTTTACTGAAAAAATATAAATGTTTTTACTTTTATAACTTTAATAAATCAAATAATATTGACATTATGATTACTAAGTATCAGTATATGCATATTAAACTGACAATGCACATTCATTTGTATTTTTTTCTGTAAAGTGCAAATTTTGTTCTGGCCTTGGGAAGGCATAGGGGTTTTGCGCCCAACTTATGTTAATTTCTGCTCGTTTTGAGTTTGACTCGGTTAATTATTGTAATTTCTGTTCGTTTTGGGTTTCATTTATTTATCGATGCTGATTTGTGGTAGTTTCACACTTAGTAGATTATTTGATATTATTTTTGCTCATTTTTTGTTTAATGGAGTTCTTTACTTTTCTTTGAAAACCTTATTTTGTGGAATAACTTTTTTTAAATTAATTTCTTTTCGTTTTATATTGACATAGTCTTTTCAGGGAAAAAGAAAATAATACTTTAAATCTTTTCTTTTTTTAAGACTTTATAGTTTGGCCTGTTATTTGTATGCTGGAGAAAAATTTTCAGCAATTTTTAACAAAATACACCCTTTTAAAAATCTGGACACAAATAGTAGTGTTTAATTTAGTTTCATACCTCCTCTAGTTGATCTGAAATAGAAAACCTGATACTATTCGCAAAAAAAAATCTGTTTACTTCTTTGATAGCTTGGATACACTTACGCTATTTTGATTTGGTTAAATTTGAAGAGTAGAAGTAGCCCCGAAAGTTCGAACGTAATACCCTCAGTTGTTCATGGGATACCGCTGAGATGTCTTATTGGGAAATAGCATTAACACAGTGCACTTTGATTTAATCTTAAGACAACATTTAGTGTTTAAACATACTGGGCAAATGAGAGGGTGAGCGTGGGAGGGCGACTAGTTACCCTCCAGTCACTTTCGACCATTAAAAAGGGCCGTAGTCCTTTCCATTTTCAATAGAATGATCCCTTGTCGAAGTTCCTACGAAAACTCCTCCGATACGAAGAACCCTGGTCTAAAAAAAAAAAAAAAAAAAAAAAAAAAAAAAAAAAAAAAAACATTGTACCTAGATCGATCTTTACTATAAAAATGCCATGCCTTCCATTCACTTTCGACTATTAAAAAGGGCACTAGGCCTTTCAACTTCCAATCGAATGAGCCCTGTTTACGAGAACGCTTTCTGTAAACACCTTATATATCCCGAGGGCATAACTTACAACCCTTGCCCTGAGGGCTGTGAGGGGATTGTCATCCTCAAAAACCTAATTTCCAGAACTTTCAACTACGTTAAGAAAAACGGCTATCTCAAAATTTTGATTGTATGTGTTTGGGGAAATGGTGGGCGTGAGAGGGGGATTAGTTGCCCTCCAATTACTTTCGACTATTAAAAAGGGCACTAGCCATTTCAATTTCCAATGGAATAAGCCATTTTTGAAGTTTCTACGACAACGCTTTCTTTAAACACCTTATATATCCCCAGGGCATAACTTACAACCCTTGCCCTGAGGGCTGTGAGGGGGTTGTCATCCTCAAAAACCTAATTTCCAGAATTTTCAACTATGTTAAACAAATTGGCTATCTCAAAATTTTGATTGGATGTGTTTGGATAAACGGTGGGCGTGAGAGGGGGGTTGGTTGCCGTCGAATCACTTTCGACTATTAAAAAGGGCACTAGCCCTTTGAATTTCCAATCGAATGCACCCTTTTTCAAGTTTCTACGACAAAGCTTTAATAAAAGCCTTATATGTCCCCAGGGTGTAATTTATAACCCTTGCCCTGAGGGCTCTGAGGGGGAGGGGTTGTCATTCTCAAAGACTTAATTTTCAGAACTTACAACTACGTTGAACTAAATGGCTATCTCAAAATTTTGATTGGATGTGTTTGGATAAATGGTGGTTGTGAGAGGGGGGTTAGTTGCCCTCCAATGACTTTCGACTATCAAAAATGGCACTAGCCCTTTGAATTTACAATCAAATGAGCCTATTTTCAAGTTTCTATGACAAAGCTTTCAATGAAAACCTTATATGCCCCCAGGGCATAACTTAAAACCCTTGCCCTGAAGACTGTGGGGGTTTGTCCTGCTCAAAGGTATAATTTCCAGAAATTTCAACTACGTTGAACCAAATCGCTATCTGAAAATTTTGGTTGGATGTGTTTGGGGAAATGATGGGCGTGGAAGGGATGTTAGTTGCCTTCCAATCACTCTCGACTATTAAAAAGGGCACTAGCCATTTCTATATCCAATCGAATGAGTCCTTTTTGAAGTTTCTACGACAACGCTTTCCATAAAAACCTTATTTGTCCCCAGGGCATAACTTACAATCCTTGCCCTGAGGAATGTGGGGGGGTTGTCATCCTCAAAGACCTAATTTCCAGAACTTTCAACTACGTTGAAGAAAATTGCTATCTTAAAATTTGGATTGGATGTGTTTGGGGAAAAGGTGGGCGTGAGAGGGGGGTTAGTTGCCCTCCAATCACTTTCTACTATTAAAAAGGGCACTAGCCCTTTGAACTTCCAATCGAATGAGCCTTTTTTGAAGTCTCTACGACAACGCTTTCTATAAAAACCATATATACCCCCATGGCATAGCATACAACCCTTGCCCTGAGGGCTGTGGGGGAGTGTCCTCCTCAAAAACATAATTTATATCTGGAAATCAACTACGCTGAACAAAATGGCTATCTCAAAATTTTGATTGGATTTGTTTCGGGAAATGGTGGGCGTGGAAGGGGTGTTAGTTGCCTTCCGATCACTTCCTATTAAAAAGGGCACAAGCCACTCCAATTTCCTGTTGAATGAGCCCTTTTCGAAGTTTCTACGACAACTTCTTCGATACAAAGCACCCTGGTCTAAAGGAAAAAAAATTAATAAATTATAAATTGTTCCAACATCGTTCTTATATGCCCCCAGGGCATAAATTTAAACCCTTGCCTTGAGGGCTTTGGGGGAGATTCCTCCTCAAAAACATAAGTTCTATCTTGAAATCAACTACGCTGAACAAAATGGCTATCTCAAAATTTTATTGGATATGTTTGGGGAAATGGTAGGCGTGGAAGGGATGTTAGTTGCCTTTCAATCACTTTTGACTATTAAAAAGGGCACTAGCCGTTCCAATTGCCAATAGAATGAAACCTTTTCCAAGTTTTTACGACAACTCCTTCGATACAAAGTGCCCTGGTATGAAAGAAAAAAAAAATTGTGCCATCATCGTTCTTTACTTAGGCAGCGCGATTGCGCTGCCTGTGAAACACAGCTTAATCAAAGTTTTGATTTGATGCCGTAGGCAATACACAGGTTGGGTAGAAGAAAAAGCTGAAATGGGGTGGTGGTTTTCTTCCAATTACTTTTTACTACTCAAAAGGGCACTGAAACTTCCCATTTCTAATCAAATAAGCTCCCCCAAAAGTATATTTAAATACCTCTTACACACAAAGTGGTTGGAAAAACTAACACATTGAAGGCACTTAGTTCATTACAAAAGTAAAATAAGAGCATTGTGTCTGATAAAATCTATCCAAGCTCAATAGCCAATTCACATGACTTGGTACGGGGTCATATAATATCCTGGTTTGAATTTTATAGGACCTTTTGACTTTTATCAGCAATACAGTGATATAGAAATTTGATCTGAACGGGGTTCACCAGGCACATGGTGGAGAAAAGGGGCAAAAGATGGCTCATTGCGTTCCAGCCACCTATTGATTTTTCAAACTGACACAAGAAACTTCAATTTATGATCAAATGAGCCATCTCTAAGGTTATCATGATCATGAAAAGTGGCCGGTAAAAAGATTAGGGACACATCACTCTTTACTAAGCCAACACTAATGCTTTTACTTTGATCAAGAATCCGGAACTTTTGAGTCATCACCGTCTTAACAGAGTTGATAGAACTCCCTGCATTTCGTAAAAATACAATGCATCATAATTCCTATAAATGCTGACTTATATCAGAGAGTTAAAATAAACAAAAGGGCGTATTTACGAACTCAACCATTAATAGGGACATGATGAAAAAACAATAGCTTTATTCGTGATAGAATTCATACTATTTTTCCAAACGTCACTCAATCAACTCTTGGTATTGGTTCACGTCTAAACAGAAAAACAGCAATATTGGGTGGCAGTAAGAGCAATGCTGAGTTTGCATCATAGTCACACTTGTAGATCATGTCAAAGTTATGCAAGACTCCGCCTAGACAGAACTGGTAACGCAGTGCTAAATAGTGACTTTCTTTCATAATTTGATGAGTTGAGCAATATTCAATTGTCATGCGTAATCTTAATGATTGATCAATCAGAGTGAAGTTCAAGCTTGGAGGAGTATGACCTATTTGTATAATGAATCTGCCCAATTATTTTCGATAATTGCTTTTAATTTTAAACAGTTGTGTTTGGTTTCTTCTCGATTAAGCATAAGTTCATAAGTTTATTAATCCAGCATATGACTGTATATCATGGATTGTATATCTTATGATTTGTAAATTTTTGTAACAATCACGTAAGCTTTTATTATTTATACTTTATTAATTATATTTATTGTTTATAAGAAATATCGCCCAAAAATATATACCAATCTTGTTAATTTTTTTTACTGTAAATCATTCTCGTTAGAGCCACTGACCCATTTTTCTTCCTTATGTACGGTAAATACGGTCTCAAAATATCTCCATAAAAATTGAAAATGCAAAATACGAAAGAACTGATTCTCAGATACTTTAAATTAAAGACAGAGAGAATAGGAGCCTGATTGAGGATGCTGATTAGTGGAAAAGAACTTTTTTTTTGATTTTTCAATTCATTTGCTAGTCAAAAGACAAACACACCAGCCGAGGCCCCTTTTCACACACTTTTCAAATATATTGGTCTAAGTTATTGGTCTAAGTCAAAAGACAAACACACCAGCCGAGGCCCCTTTTCACACACTTTTCAAATATATTGGTCTAAGTTATTGGTCTAAGTCAAAAGACAAACACACCAGCCGATGCCCCTTTTCACACACTTTTCAAATATATTGGTCTAAAATATATTGGTCTAAGTCAAAAGACAAACACACCAGCCGAGGCCTCTTCACAAACTTTTCAAATATATTGGTCTAATTTTCATTTGGGCACTTGGAAGGACGCTTAAAGTAATACCTTGTTGTTTATTTTTTTTGGTAAATTATCCAATTAACTCACTAATGAGATAGTTAAGAAAGAAACATATTCTTAAAATCAGAACTTCATCCTGAATCCAATAGGATATCTATTTGCGTCGGAAATTATATTTACCCCCACCGTCCCAAACGTGCAAATATATAGCCTGAGCTGCAAATATTTACCAAATTCTTCGTAGGTAACTTTTTTCGCCAAATTGATTTAATAGTTTGTTAAAACAATGAAAAAATCATCGCATATATACAATTCAGGTTATATATTTGCATATCAGAGGGAGGGGGTGGTGATGGTTAAGCTTATATCCGCCAATGTCATATAAATGTCTCATTAGTGAGTTATTTGGGACATTTAAAGGTTTTTTGGTGTGTTTTTTTTTAGCAACCAGGACTGTAACCATAATTTTTTCAGGGGTGACGGTATTTTTTTCTAGGGGGGGGGGGTAAGCTAAATAAAAAAACACATCAGAAATTTGTTTATATGTATTTTTGTTATTCTTTTACGAGTCGTAAAAAAATTTCCGGGGGGGGGGGGTCAAACGCCTTGGATACACCCCTGCTAGTAGCATCAAGGTTTGAAACAGAAAATATAGAAATATGGTATTTGATCCCTCCTGCAATGCGCTTCCCAAATATAGTAATCACTGCCATTGCAATTACACCCCAGCCCATCCTGTGGAGTCAGATATAGCCCTAGGCTGTATAGAAAACTTTGCTTACTCTAATGGGTAATTCTGACTGCACCATGTTTTCGTGTGTTTAAAGTATTTGAATCTTGTTGTTTCTCTTGTAAGGTGCAGCTTTCCTTTTTTTTAATTAGTGTCTATCTAGTTGATTTTATTGGTTTTTAATTGATTTTATTATAGCCATTCATTCCAACATTCTTTTATTTCACTTGCCTAGTCTTTTTAGCCGTATTTCTAGTATATCAATACGCATGTTTTTCTTTTTTTATTTTTTTTACTATGTTCCAGCTACTACTAAAACCATGCTAGTCATCTTAATAGCATATTGCGCTATTTACTTAATTATCAACTGATGTTTTGACTATACTAGATGTCTGGAATCTGATTTTGAGCTATTTTTTTTCCAGTTATTTTTTACGATACTTGGCTATACCTATTGAATCTGGCTTTGAAACAATCTCCTGAGGATTTACGAAAGTTACCTGAGGCTATCCTATAAAGTAAAGGTTTTTTGTCTTATTATATAGTAAATAGTTTCCACAAAAAAGGGTCCACTGAGGACCATTTTGTACGTAGTTGTGTTAAGTCCAGTTAAGTCCAAGACCAGTTACCGGTAAAATTTTGCGGTACTTGCTTTAGTGCAATGAAATAGGGTTCTAACTTAAAGATTTGTGGTTCCAAATATTTTTTTGCACCAATGGTGTAACCATGGTATTATGTTCCCATAAGGGAACGTTTGGCGGTAATATTGTCTTTGGAACTGAAGGAAATATATGGATACGTATCTTTTGTCATGTTTATTGAAAATTAGTATAAAAGACGAATTCAAGTTAGGCAAAGAATTGCTCCTAGCACCAATACAAGTGATGTTTGACACAGCACTCTGTGCTCTAGCCGTGCATTTTTTGTATACTTGGTATCGATCCTGCTTCTCTGCTGTCACCAGTACATGAGCGGTTGATTTCTTAGGGTACATCTGCAGAGATCTTGAGCTCCCACCATGACCTGGACGGTAGACCTTAAAACGAACATAAATTATTCCGTATAAATAAAAAGGTCATAGCAGCATTTTTCTTAATTAAGATTTAATCAAAAACGAGCATTGATTAATTAAAAAAAAAACAAAGTTTTTCCGAGGGAAATAAAGAGCGATGTTGAAACTTAAAACGAACAACATTATTACTTCACAGCTTATCTAATATATATCAATAAAGCTAGTACAAATAAACCAGCTAATCATGTTTCCCTGAGTTTCTAGGATTATAGAAAACTAGCGCTTTACTAAAAACAAAAAAGCCAAGCATAAAAAACAGGAATATTGACTTGGGAGTCAAAAGTGAGTACGTAGCCTCACAACAATATACTGATCTATAAAGCTTTTTATAGTCTTACACCAGTTGTGACATCAGTAACTTTCAGTATACAATTAAAATTGTCTTAAAAACGTAAGCATAGAATTGACCTGGGAAAATAAAACAAGGAAATTGGCATAGGAGTCAAAAGTGAATACGTAGCCTGACAACAAAATTAATCTATTAAACTTTTCATAGTCTTACACCAGTTGTGAAATCAGTATACAATTACTTTAAAAACATAATTATCAAATTGACTTGGGAAAATAAAACAGGAGTATTGACTTGGGAGTCAATAGTGAGTACGTACCCTAACAACAATAAACTAATCTATAAAGTTTTTCATTGTCTTGCACCGGTTTTTGACATCAGTGTACAATTACAATTATCTTAAAACCATAAGCATAAATTTAGATATATGTCTAATAGCCGCAGTCATTGAACAGCATACAGAAATACTGGATTGGTTCATCAGGTAGCATTTTGGTCTCGCCAGCTATAATACCAATAGTGAGTAATGTACAATCTTAAATTGTAAGATATACGTTTTAAAATGCTTTATCTTTATAGTTTTAAGTATCCTTAAATAGTTTACTTGTACTGTACCTAAACTCCTAAATTATTTTGTGTTTTTTGTAAAGTGCTAGTTTTCTATAATCCTAGAAACACAGAGAAACATAATCAGTTGGTTTATGTACTAGTTTTATTGATATATATTAGATAAGCTGTGAAATAATAATTTTTTTTCATTTTAAGTTTCAACTTCGCTCTTTACTTCCCTGCGGAAAACTTTGTTTTTTAAAAATTAATTACGCACACGAGACATTATTGACACTGTGTCTGTGCGTAAATTTGATTTGATCCGTAATTATGACTATAATTTGATTGGAATATTAGTGTTTATGAAGGTTATTCAGATCAAATTCTTGCTCTTTAAATTGTCATCACCTGTATCACAGGTGCGACGTGAAAATCAACGAAAAACTAAATTCATTAATAAATCTTGGCTATATCTTAAAAATTGGGTATCAACAGGTGTGACTCTTATTACTAGCAAGATCCATTTTGATGACTGATTTAGTCTGTGTTTAGTTTAGCATTTGTTCCAATAATTATTTATATTTCAGTGGTCCATGTAATGTATTATTAATCTATTTACTTCTTTGCCATCTTCTTTTGTTGTTGTTTTGTCATCTTATTTTTTAATACTGAGACTGAAGTCACTAAGGCTAGGAATTAGGTGAAGATGAAAAAGTGATTTTGGGTAATGAGAAGATCGATCAAGTGGACAGCTTCACTTACCTAGGTAGAATTATTACTAAAGACGCCGGGTGCAGTGAAGATGTTAGAAGTACAATAGCCACAACCCAGGTTTTTTTTTCACAGTTGAAAAAAGTTTGGAAGAATAGGAAATCAAGATAAGAATATTAGAAGCTACAGTGATGACAGTGGTCAAGTATGGTTCTGAAGTGTGGGCGCTCTGAAAAACGGAGGAAGACTTGCTAGATGTTTTCCAGAGAAATTGCCTACAGATCACTTTGGGTACCCGACTGACTGACCGTATCTCGAACAGTAGGCTGTACAAAAAGTGTGCTTCAATCCTGCTTTCTAGGGATACAATGAAACAAAGGTTGATATGGCTACGCCATTTTATGTGGATAAAGGACGACAGTAGTAATCAATGTTATACTTTGCCGACCGCCCTAGCAATTTCTATGTTATTTGCGTGCGCCCCTAGGAATTTCTACATTATTCTATAGAAGCTCTTCATCTTTTCAAAGAGAGTGACTATCCCCATGCATATAGGTAATACTTCTACAGGGCATTACACCTTTTCAAAGAGAGTGAGAGGAATCCTCTCACATAATGGAATTTGAGGGTCGATAAAGTGAAATTATGTCACTATTCCAGTTTTTCTAAACCAGTATTGCCTATAACTTAATGTATTCAAATATTTTTTGATAACTTGATACGTGATTTGAATAAAGCCCAGTATCGCATACACTATTAGAGATATCAAAATGATATCTCATTTGCATCAAGCTAACTCAAGTTCGTTAGCGTTAGCAGTTTAGTTTCCAATGGTTTCACAGATTCAAAAGTATGCGACTAAAAACATGTTTTTATTTATTGGATAACTGAAAAAGAACCATAGCTTTGATCAATGCTTCGATGTTTGATTAAATATTCAAATTTTCAACGTTTAGTATTAGGGGGGATTTTCTTCAAACAGCTTAGAAACAAACCAGGCTGACTTTTATAGGCTGAATTTTGAACGGCTCAGTGAGCCGTATTTCATCTTTTCTCATATTCAAAAGGATGCGATATCTTTCGGGGGGGATGGGGCATTTTTCCATGTCTTTTCTCAGGGATATTTTCCGTGGGGACTATTTTCCGCGGGCCTGTATTGTCTGGGGGTGGGGTAAATACCAGCTACCGAAAAAGGATATGGAAAGATAAAAAATACCGATAATACTTTAAATGCATCAAACAAGGCATGTTCAATGTAGATTAAAACCAGAAAAGAACAGAAACGCCTAAAAATAAGAAATTCTTCAAACAGCTTAGAAACAAACTAGGCCGACTTTTTATAGGCCGAATTTTGATCGGTTCAGTGAGCCATAATTTGACATGCCTGAAATCATGAATTAGAATATTTAATTGACTGTTTGGGGATTTTCTGACCTAGGTTTTTTAGGTTTTCGTGTGTGTTTGACTCCTGGGGTCTATTATTTGAGAAGTTAACTCTAGTATTTTGTGGTTTTACGCGCCTGAAATCATGAATTAGAATATTTAATTAGCTGTTTAGGGGTTTTCAGACCTAGGTTTTTTAGATTTTCGTGGATGTTTGACTCTTGGGGTATATTATTTGAGAAGTTAACTTTAGTATTTTGTGGTTTTACGTGCCTAAAATCATGAATTAGAATAGTTAATTACCTGTTTAGGGTTTTCAGACCTAGGTTTTTTAGATTTCGTGATTTGACGTGCCTGAAATCATGAATTAGAATAGTTAATTAGCTGTTTGGGTTTTCAGACCTAGTTTTTTAGATTTTTGTGGGTGTTAGGTTCCTGGGATTTATTATTTGAGAAGTTAACTTTAGTATTTCATAATTTGACTTGCTTGAAATCATGAATTAGAATATTTAATTGGCTGTTTGGGGGATTTTCAGACCTAGGTTTTTAATCGGAATAGTATCCTCTCATATAATGGAATTTGAGGGTCGATAAAGTGAAATTATGTCACTATTCTAGTTTTTCTAAACCAGTATTGCCTATTACTTAATGTATTCAAATATTTTTTGATAACTTGATACGTGATTTGAATAAAGCCCAGTATCGCATACACTATTAGAGATATCAAAATGATAGCTCATTTGCATTAAGCTAACTTAAGTTCGTTAGCTTTAGCAGTTTAGTTTCTAATAGTTTCACAGATTCAAAAGGATGCGACTAAAAACATGTTTTTATTTATTGAATAACTGAAAAAGAACCATAGCTTTGATCAATGCTTCGATGTTTGACTAAATATTCAAATTTTCAATGTTTAGTATTAGGGGGGATTTTCTTCAAACAGCTTAGAAACAAACTAGGCTGACTTTTATAGGCTGAATTTTGAACGGCTCAGTGAGCCCTAATTCATCTTTTCTAAGATTCAAAAGGATGCAATATCTTTCGGGGGGGGCGGGTGCATTTTTCCATGTCTTGTCTCAGGGATATTTTCCGTGGGGATTATTTTCCTCGGGCCTGTTTTTCTGGGGGTGGGGTAAATACCAGCTACCGAAAAACGACATGGAAAGATAAAAAATACCGCTAATACTTTAAATGCATCAAACAAGGCATGCTCAATGCAGATTAAAAACCAGAAAAGAACAGAAACGCCTAAAAATAAGAAATTCTTCAAACAGCTTAGAAACAAACTAGGCCGACTTTTTATAGGCCGAATTTTGAACGGCTCAGTGAGCCATAATTTGACATGCCTGAAATCATGAATTAGAATATTTAATTGACTGTTTGGGGATTTTCTGACCTAGGTTTTTTAGGTTTTCGTGTGTGTTTGACTCCTGGGGTTTATTATTTGAGAAGTTAACTCTAGTATTTTGTGGTTTTACGCGCCTGAAATCATGAATTAGAATAGTTAATTACCTGTTTAGGGTTTTCAGACCTAGGTTTTTAGATTTTCGTTGGTGTTTGTTTCCTGGAGTTTATTATTTGAGAAGTTAACTTTAGTATTTCATGGTTTGACGTGCCTGAAATCATGAATTAGAATAGTTAATTAGCTGTTGGGGTTTTCAGACCTAGTTTTTTAGATTTTCGTGTGTGTTAAGTTCCGGGGGTTTATTATTTGAGAAGTTAACTTTAGTATTTCGTGATTTGACGTGCCTGAAATCATGAATTAGAATAGTTAATTAGCTGTTTGGGTTTTCAGACAAAGTTTTTTATATTTTCATGGGTGTTAGGTTCCTGGGATTTATTATTTGAGATTCTTATATTTTTTCCGTTCAATTATTTTCAGTGTAAGCCAATATAATGCTAGGGGGAGTAAAAACGGTAGTTATTTAGTACCCGGTAAACAGGTGACTTGATATGTTTCATTAGATGTAGGTTATTGCTAATGATACCTCCTCGACAGATATTTTAATGGCTCTAACAATTCGTGTGTGTTTGACTCTTGGGGTTTATTATTTGAGAAGTTAACTTTAGTATTTTGTGGTTTTACGTGCCTGAAATCATGAATTAGAATAGTTAATTTGCTGTTTGGGTTTTCAGACCTAGTTTTTTTTTAGATTTTCGTGCGTGTTAAGTTCCCGGGGTTTATTATTTGAGAAGTTAACTTTAGTATTTCATATTTGATGTGCCTGAAATCATGAATTAGAATATTTAATTTGCTGTTTGGGGATTTTCAGACCTAGGTTTTTTTAGGTTTTCGTGTGTGTTTGACTCCTGGGGTTTATTATTTGAGAATTTAACTTTAGTATTTTGTGGTTTTACGTGCCTGAAATCATGAATTAGAAAATTTAATTAGCTGTTTAGGGTTTTCAGACCTAGGTTTTTTAGATTTTCGTGGATGTTTGACTCCTGGGGTTTATTATTTGAGAAGTTAACTTTAGTATTTTGTGGTTTTACGTGCCTGAAATCAAGAATTAGAATAGTTAATTACCTGTTTAGGGTTTTCAGACCTAGGTTTTTAGATTTTCGTTGGTGTTTGTTTCCTGGAGTTTATTATTTGAGAAGTTAACTTTAGTATTTCATGGTTTCGTGCCTGAAATCATGAATTAGAATATTTAATTAGCTGTTTAGGGTTTTCAGACCTAGTTTTTTTTTAGATTTTCGTGGATGTTTGACTCCTGGGGTTTACTATTTGAGAAGTTAAATTTAGTATTTTGTTGTTTTAAGTGCCTGAAATCATGAATTAGAATAGTTAATTGACAGTTTAGGGTTTTCAGACCTAGGTTTTTAGATTTTCGTTGGTGTTTGTTTCCTGGAGTTTATTATTTGAGAAGTTAACTTTAGAATTTAATGGTTTGACGTGCCTGAAATCATAAATTAGAATAGTTAATTAGCTGTTTGGGTTTTCAGACCTAGTTTTTTTTAGATTTTCGTGTGTGTTAGGTTCCTGGGGTTTATTATTTGAGAAGTTAACTTTAGTATTTCGTGATTTGACGTCCCTGAAATCATGAATTAGAATAGTTAATTAGCTGTTTGGGTTTTCAGACATAGTTTTTTAGATTTTCATGGGTGTTAGGTTCCTGGGATTTTTTATTTGAGATTCTTACATTTTTTCCGTTCAATCATTTTCAGTGTAAGCCAATAAAGTGCTAGGGGGAGTAAAAATGGTAGTTATTTAGTACCCGGTAAACAGGTGACTTGATATGCTTCATTAGAAGTAGGTTATTGCTAATGGTACCTCATCGACAGATATTTTTATGGCTCTAACAATTGTACTCTATGCTTGCCCAGAGACACAATGTGGCTTTCTCGTTATTGCTCTATGGCCAGTTATCGACACTACCTAGTTTATTGCATGTATTAAATCAGTATTTTTTACACAGTGGAACGATAAACACGTAACTAATATCTCTAAAAAAGTGAAGATGAAGCATTTTAAGAAAGTGTGTTCACATGATAGTGTTATTGTAGCATTGAATGCTGACAACGAGAAGTATTTGACCTATGAAACAAGTACAAGTGGTACCACAATCGGAAACGTATGCCTGCAGTGTCATGACAGTAAGGAATTAAATTTCTTAGGAGTACCAAAAAATTCAACTCTTATGATGATAGATATACGAGATTGAGATCTCCGGAGATGATTGCGCTCAAAGAGAATGCCAACATAAAAATAGTAGTTGATAAAGAGGGGTATCTTCTTGCTAGTGCTTGTGGTAACATGTTACCCAGTGTTAAACCATATCGTCAGCTTTCCGGTATTAGCATTCAAATGAAATCAAAGACGAAAAAAAAGGCCTAGTCTTCTACTAATATCATAAACCATATCATGTCTGTATGCCGGAACTGTTACCTGTGTACAAATAGTGTGATAATAGACAGTGAAATTGCTAGAAAAATAAAAAGGGTATTGGCGGAAAATATCACTAAGGACTATAAAGATGAATCGATGAAAAATAAAGTACCAGCAAACGTTACTGCCATTGATCAAACAGTCAATGAATCAAATAATACCAAAGACGAAAAGCATATTGACCCTGTTGATGACACACCTATAAAAATTGTGTATGAGTCAAATTGGTATAATGATTATTCTACTGATTACGAACTAAGAGAAGACAATAGCTATAGTATCAAGAGAGAACATGGTGAACCATTTTATGGATCAGATTCAAAATGTCCAAAGTTGTTCATCGATATTAATAATGTATAATAATATATATTTTTTGCATTAATATTCTACATGAAATTATTTCATTAAAAATATATTATGCCTTACATTGTTATGTATTCATTATTTTTAGAGTAAGCTAGCATATCGAACGTTTAGAATGTCTATTACAACATCGGAGATGTAAGAAAAGGAATTTACATACATCATATATCGGATAGATAGGTTAACATAGAGAAAATCTAAGTATAAGAATGAATAAATTCTCTATCAACATCTATTGACAGATACTTGGGATAACATTGACAAAATCAAAGTAACATAAGTAGCAAACTCTTTCTTGAATTCAACTCATGGGATTTCTCGAATTAAATATCAAAACAATAAAGAGTTTATTACTTACTTGCGATTTTATCATGATTTCTCGAATTAAATATATGTATTTTGTCCAGGAAGCGAATTCAAGAAAGCGATTGTTACTTACAATTTCTTCACAATTTAATGAAAAGAATAGAACTATTCTAAAGAATAAAGGCGGGTTAAGCTTAAAGATATTTATTGCTTAAACGTATTAACAGATTTTTTTTGAGAAAAAAAAAAACAACAACAAATGTTTACATAAAAATAGTACTGAGAGTTCACTCTTAAACATCCACACACGATGGTCCCATGATATAGAATAGTTTTTAACATGTCTTATGGATTTATCACGATCAGGTATGTTCTTAGGTATCCACTGTGCGAAGAACCTAACCTCGTCTTCAGGACGGTGATAGCCCCCTTCAAATTTAGGACACTTAAACTCTTATAGATTGAAAAGTGGAATCCTAGGATCACACTTTTTAATTAAAACTTTATCTGTAGGTACATTGCCCTTTAAGTAGAGTGCTTCAACCCCGAAAAATCTGCAAATTTCACTGACTTCCTCCTGAACATTTCTCAGTTCCTGGCCAGCATTATTAAGTGGTGTAATCACTCTATCGTAGAATCCCAGTCTGTTTATATGACGTAATGTAGTACTCCACAAGCTCTTATCATACTCAAACATGTTATAGTTCACTATCCAATGATAACAGTCAATTTCTTCGAGTTCCATAGACAATAATAAAAATGCACATTCAAATATAACACCACAAGATGATTTTTTCAAACTGATAAATTCTGTGTCATACAATCCTATCATCTTGGAAGTTATTAATGTAATTGTTAAGTAGAAAAATACTTCATCAAACTTTTATACCTTCGCTCAAGGTTGAATGGAGTTATGGCTAGGGGGATGAGTCCTAAACCCATCTGAATTCATTGTGGGGAGGAGTCATAAAACCCTTGGAAGTCATTGCGGGGAGGAGTCATTGAACTCTCGGTATCTATTGGATGTAAATGAAGTCTGGAAATTTCAATAACAGAACAATTCTTTTTTTTTCTCTTTATCACAAACAATTTTCACTTAGCTACACGCTGTAGAATTTTAATTCAAGAAACTATGAAAAAATTCTCAGTAAGTAACAATTTCTTTCTTGAAGTCAACTCTTGGATACACAATACGGAAATTTCATTCAAGAAATTATGAAAATATTTGTAAGTAAGTAACAAGGTCTTTATTGATTTCACCTCTTGAATATACAGTACAGATACTTCATTCAAGAAACGTGATTAAACACGTTCTGAAACTACATTCTATTTGCTTGCCTTTCCTTGGCACCTTTCCAAACGAGTGGGGATTCCCCACTGGTTCCTACACATTGCAAAAAGTGAGCAGTACGAAAACTCCACGTTTTCAACCAGAATGGTTTTTTAGACAACATCCATTTTTTAGGGACCAATCAGAGAGACAGCGGAGGTTGCTCAATATACAATAACTTGATTGGTGATTGGTTACACACCGCGACGGCGCATACATAGTGAGAGAAACATGCAAAGTCGACATAGCTTTATTTCATTTTTTAAGGTTAATTTAGACGAGGTTACGTCTAAAATCTAAAATGATTAGAACTTCAAATGAAAGTATGCTAAGGAGAATTTATCAGTGTGAATCGTTAGCAAGAAATTTTACGGAAGGGGGGAGTTTCAGCAAGGATGGAATGACCCAAAAGGAATTTTACGGGGTGGGGTGTATTTTACGTGGAAGGAACGTTTCTCGTGAGAGTAAGGGATTTTCATGGAAGATGAGCTGGATTTAATGGCATTATATGAAAAACAACCAAATATTAAGTAAAAAACAAATTTTTTCAACTGAAAGTAAGGTTTAATTTCCGTTCAAATGAGTCTTTTTTGGATATTATAGGACCACTGGGTCGATACGATTATCCCTGAGAAAAATAAAAACAAACACAAAACGACTACTAATAAACGCTGATCTGGTAAAAAAACAAACATTTCCACATTGTTGCAGATAGAGGCTTGAAACTTCTTCAGCAGAATTTTCAGATATGCAGAATCTGATAGAGTGATTTTTATTATGATTATTTGATTTTAGGGAGTGTTTCCCCCTTTTTCGAATATCAAGAAAAGCCTTTTTCAGGCTATTAGCCTTTAATGGATAACACTAAACTTAATGAAACATATATATTTGAAATCAGCATCATAAGCCAATTCTTTTGATGTATCTATTGTTGTCAAAATTTAGTATTTTAGAGTTTCGGTGACTATTGAGCCGCGTCGCTTACTTACAGTTCGTTACTACGAACTGTTTGATAAAGATAGGATGACATATTGTCAAAGATCTTTCTTTTTGATGAATCGCCTAGGGCCAAACAAAAAGCAGGTTGTAAATTGAATGGGGTGAAAATTGTAATGTTGAATGGGGTGTGAAAAAATCGTAACGAAGGATTGAAAGGAAACTTGGAATGTATGTATATGTATATATCGTTCGATTTTGTAGGGCACTCAATCATTGTTAGGAAAAATCTCTTTGTTATAAATTCCTTTTTGTTGCTAACTGCTTTTTTCTATCCTTATACATATATGTACGTTTTTGTAAAACAGATGCCGAGACTTCAGTTGGACTCTAAAGCCATTTTTTATTATAAGTATCTACATATTTTCGTTAAATCTTTCTAGCTTTACACACAAACTTTCTGGTACTTTGGACTTTATCTTTTCCATTCCTTAAAGTGTTGTTGATATAGCAGAAAACTTTTACAGCTCATGAGAAGCCAGGTATTGCTTAGGCCATGTTGCCTTTCCATTTATACTTATAATAAAATGAAAATATGAAAACGAGTAAAGCTTGTAATTAATTTATTTAATTTAACTAATTAAACTGTTAAATTAGGTCTATTTTAAAAATTTTTCTTCATTTGATGAGAAGCCAATAAATTGGAGGGTGAAGGGGTAAATGTAAAGGCTTCAGGTAGGTCAGTAACAGGGTCTACCTGAAGATTTCAGGGTTCATACCTGAAGATTTCACTCACCATAGCCCAATAAGTTTTTGAGTTAGGAAAAAGTTCCTCTTTGTAGTTGTATACCAAATACCCAACTTGCAAAACAAAATTTATAACTCATTTAGTACGTTTTGTATTTAGTACTTACTTTTCTCTTATTAAAACAATTACCATCATAAAATATATGTTACTTTTTGTCTGCCTATGTTTAAAAAAAAGTAATGACTTTGACGATACTAATTGTGTTTTAGAATAATTTCCTCTCTGTGTGTGTATTCTTTTTGGTTTGGAGTCGGAGGAGATAACCTACTCTTTTATCTTTACTTTTATGACAATTTTTTCGGGGGGGGGGGGTCTTGTTCAGCAAGCAGAAATGCAGTTGATTCATATTTAATAAATGAACAGTGTGTTTACTTTTTTTTAAACCTTTTTGTTAAATTAAAAGGGAAATAATAATAATAATAATAACAGCAATAACTTTACGATATTCATTGTGTTTAGTAAAATTTCTTTCCATCGTGATTTGTATCATATATAAAAATTGCAACTGGAAGTAAGGAGCAATATTAAAACTTAAAACGAATAAAAATTATTCAGCATATAAGGGTAGCAGCCCCCGCCTTAATAACTCGCTCTTCATGATTTTTAATACTCCGGAAAATCTTCTTATTCTAATTAAACAACACTTGTAATTCAGGAATGGTTCTTAAAGAATAGGATGGAAAATTCAAACTTTACCGTAAAGAGCAAGATATTGAAGAGGGTGCGGCACAATATGGTAAATTTCTGTTCGTTTTAAGTTTTAATGTTGTTCCTTGATAGTAGATATGGTGGTATGGATTTGCTTGAAGCCCTATACCTTTTAACAGAGAGTAAGTAGCGCCTCGCTTGTCAAGGTCATCCCCTAAGGCACGTTTGAGGATCAATGAGCTCTATCAAGGCCCTTCCCTAAGGTACTCTTGAGTAACAATCAATGAAATCTGTCAAAGCCATTCCCTAAGACAGTCTTGACGGTTAATGGACCCTACTAAGGAAATCCCCTAAGACACTCTTGAAAGTGTCTGTACTCTGAACAATCCCAGACTGGGCGGTTTTACGTTTATTGATGCTATTGTGAAACAGATACCGTAATGATCTAAGATATTCTCTAAGAATTTTCAAATGATTCCGGAAATATTTGACTGGTGTAGTTTTGATGCTATTGCGAAAAATATTGCGTAATGATCTAAGATATTCGCTAAGTATTTTCCCAAGATTTTAGAAATATTTGGCTGGGGTAGTATTTGAACTGAGGACTCCTAAGGATGGAAGAATGACGTGCTAGTCAACTGAACTAACAAGTCGATATTAATAAATTGTTCTTAGAAAAACATTAGAAAAAAACCCTAAAATATTATCTGATGATTTAACAAATAATAAAAATCAACATTATGCGATTAATATGTTCGACCAAGCTCATTGAATTTATGAAATTTTTTGTCTGATTTAGGAATCGAATGTGAGATCTTAGATTTCCTATGGTAAAAGAAGGATGCGTTATCCTTCTGATAAAACAAGTCAATGATATTATATTTTTCTTAGAAGAACATTCTAATCAATAAGTTTCATGCACTTGCTACGCAATTGAATTCTATATGCTTGATCAATGAACTCTATCAAGGCCATTCCTTAAGTCACTCTTGAGGATCAGTGAATTCTATCAAGGCTATTCCCTAAGGCACTCTTGAGGATCAATGAACTCTATCAAGGCAATTCCCTAAGGTACTGTTGAGAGTCGCTGAACTTATTTTTTTATTACGTCTAATATTTGTTTCTTTTAACTGTTTTATCTCTTATAGGGTTTTTTAACTTTCATAATAACTGTTTAAAATAATTACTATTTTGCTACAAGACAGACAATTATGCTAGGCTCTCAAGACAGATTGTCATAAATATTAGTAGTACATCCACTACGGATACGACAAGACCTCCCTTCTCCAATTTTTTTGTGAATGTTCTAGAAATGAATACATACATTATTATGATTGATGTGAATGGGTCTATATCTCTCCAAAACTTTTGAACCCAAGCCTTAACATGATAATTAGTAGAATATGCATTATGAGTATGACAGGGTCCATACCCCCGTTTAAAATATTTTTCTTCTGGTTGTAACAAGAAACAAATAGACACGGTATCGTAATGAATATGACTGGACCCCATACCCTTACCCCCCATTTATAAAGAATGTGAAAAGGGTCTCAAATTTAAACAAAACATCTCGAATAAAAAAAATCTTTCCGAAGAAAAAATGTCTCAAAGTTAAAAAACAACGTCTCGAAGAAGAAAAAATGTCGCGAAGGAAAAAAATTATCGAAGTAAAAAAAGGCTCATAATTAAAGCAAAAACGCTGCTAAGAAAAAATGTCTCGAAGTTAGAACAAATGTCTTCAAGATAAAAAACATCACGGGCTTACAACAAAACGTCCCAAGTTATAAAAACGTCATGGAGAAAAAAAACATCTAGAATTTAAACAACAGTGTCTCGAAGAAAAAAACGTCATAAATAGAAAATAACGTCTTGAAGTAAAAAAAACCTCTCAAAGTAAGAAAAAACATCTCGAAGACAAAACAAAATCGATAAAGACGTTAAATGACGTTAAATGTTAAATGAAGTTTAATGACGTTGAATCGTTAAATGACATTTTTTAAGTTAAAAAACGTCTCAAAGAAAAAACATCTCGAAGTTAAAAAATTTTTTATGATGATCTTAACAAACATGTAATACGTTACAAGTTAATCTGCGTAACAATTTCCGCGCTTCTTTTGTGTGCAATACATACCGAGAGTTTTATGACTCCTCCCCACAATGATTTCTACGGGGTTTTATGACTCCTCCCTGCAATGAATGCAGATGGTCTTACGACTCCTCCACATAACTATAGGAAAAACTACAGCTGTGAAAGAATTAGAGTCAGTGAACTCTTGCACAATCGATTTCTCTGACCTTGAATGTTAGTTGCGCAATTATTTAACCCTAAGGCACTTGGATGCTGTTGGGATTAATGAACAACTACCTTCGCTATTAGGAAACAAGTTTGTTTTGACCTTGAGCAAAGCAAAGTGCTTGGAAAATTCCTGTTATGCTCTTCTGATTGACTATCAAGTTAATCGCACAATCGATGCCTCTAGCCTTGGGAATTTAGGTAGAATATTTGAACATATCATTATAATATCATTAGTTCAAGAGTGTTTGAATTCATGATCTTTAGGTTCAAGTAGAAAAGACTGCAATATGATTGGACTGTTATGCATTATTAGACATGATACAATGTACATGATACATGATAAATGATACAATGATACAATTAGACATTATACAGCCATGATATGCATTATTACACTAGTGCAGCAGTATGCCTTTCTTTCCCCTTAGCTGTCATTTGAATGCTAATACGAGAAAGATGACGATAGGATCTATCCACAGGTAATGTGTTGCCAGAGCCATAAGCAAGCAGATGGCCATCGTCGTCAACTATTAGTTTCAGACTTGGATCATCTTTGAACACTAGGTTCTCTGGAAATGTCACTTTCATATCCACCATCAGCAATGTTGAATTTGTTCGATCCTCCAAAGGAATTTAATCTTTCACTTTCATGACAACGCACACGTACATTTCCAATATGATCTCCGTTAATGCTTGTCTCATAGTTCAAATATCTATCCTTGTCAGCATTCAACGCATATCATGTCTATGTGCCAAAATTGCAAAATATGTATAAATAATGTGGTAATAGACAGTGAAATTGAAAACAAAATAAAATGGCCTTAGCAGATAATATTGACAACGAAATTAAAGACAATTCCACGAATAGCGAAGCGTCAATGAACGTTAAGAGTCAAGATAAAACATAAATTATTATTATTAAAGCTGATTCAAAGCATTCAAATTATATAAATAAAATGTAGTATTGGGTATTACATGTAGTATTGAAGCTTCTCTGTCATTTTTCAAAGAACAAGAAGAATCTCTATTGGAGAATTCTGCTTCTTTTGATATTTTATTTTGCTGTTCCTGATCCCTAAATAGTATACTATACCTCCTTTTCCAAGACGTTTTTTGTGCTTTCGAGTTTTCTTGGGGTGGTAAGGGTATCCTTTTTTCCACTAGTTTCTTACTTGACCGATCTAAAACTGAGCTTCTCTCCATTCTAGTTGTTTCCATTTCATTCAATATTTTTGTCCTCATATCTTACAGATTCTTCTGTGATTTTCATTTTATAATGTATTATCATTTAAATATAAGCCTCACAGTAAATATTATCAGACTTTTGAAAAATAAATTCTGATTTTTATTTATTTCAATTTTTTGAAATATAATCCTGTTCGTGTGCCTCTAACCTTTGAAAAATAAAACTCTTTCACGTGTCTCACTTAAAAAAAAAATCAGATTCACATGCTTCTTCTAAATGCTTCTTCGAATTCGAATATTTGAGACTGTACAAACATTCCGTTGATGCCTGTCTGATTACGAAAACTGTTCACGTGTCTCTGAACTTTGAACAAAATCTCCATCGTTTTGAAAAATAAAAATAAAGTCCTGGACAAATCACAGAGTACCATGGCTCAGCCGCAGAATACCGTATATAAATTGGGTTGTCCACTTAACAAACATTACCTTTTATAAATAATATCAAAACTCCAGAAGAGTTATATATTTCCTTCACTTCTTCCTGAAAATTTTTCAGTTTTGTACCATTTTCATTGTAAGGCTTAATCACTCGTTAATAAAAACCCTTTTGATTCAAATGATGTAATATAGAGGCCAAGGGTATTTTATTATGTTCATACATATTTAATTTTACTTCCTAATGCTAACAGACAATTTCTTTACCATTTTCATCTAGCAATAAGAATACTACTTCAAAAATAATACCACAAGATAATGTTTCAGTACAAATAATTCCGTATCGAATAGTCCAATCATATTGTAGTCTTTTCTACTTGATCCTAAAGGTCATGAATTCAAACACTCTTGAACTAATGATATTAATATGATTTGTTCAAACATTCTACCTAAATTCCCAAGGCTAGAGGCATCGATTTTGCGACTAACTTGACAGCCAATTAGAAGCACGTAACAGGGTTTTTCCGAGCACCTTGCTTTGCTCAAGGTTAAAAAAATTCGTATTAGCGAAGGTAGTAGTTTATTGATCCCAACAGAATCCAAGTGCCTTAGGGTTAAATCATTGCGCGACTAATATTCAAGGTCAGAGAAATCTATTTTGCAAGTGCTCATTAACTACAATAGTTACATTACTGGTTTTCCTTTATGGTTTTGGGGAAGAGTCGTAAGACCATCTGAATTCATTGCAGGGAGAAGTCATACAAGACTGTAGAATTCATTGTGGGGAGGATTCATAACACTCTCAGTATCTATTACATCCAAATGAAGCATGGAAATTGTTACGCAGCTTTCCTTGTAAAGTATTTCATGTTTGTTAATATTATAATAAGAAATTGAATCTTTTAACTTAGACAGGTTTTTGTTTTAACATCTAGACGTTTTTTTTCGAGCTGTTTTTTACTTCGGGCTGTTTCTATTTCGTCGTGAAGTTTTTGTTTTAATTTGAGTGGTTTTTTTTTTACCTCGAGACGCTTTTTTAACTTAGAGACGTTGTTTTTTTTTCTTTGTGACGTTTTTTTCTTCGAGAAGTTGTTTTTTAACGTGAAGACTTTTATTTATTCGTGATGTTTCTTTTTAACTTCGATATGTATCGTGACAATTTTGTTTTAACTTTGAGACGTTTTTTTACTTCGAGGCTTTTGTTACTTCGAGGTGTTGTGTTTAACTTCGAGACATTTTTTTCCTTCATGAAGTTTTTTTTAACTTCAAGATGTTTTGTTTTAACTTTGGGTTTTTTTCCTCGAAACGTTTTCATTTCTTTGTGACGTTTTCGTTTTAACTTTGAGATGTTTTATCTTATTTCGAGACGTTTTTTTTACTTCGAGACGATTATTTCTTTGCGATGTTTTTTAACTTCGAGGTCCTGTTTTTTATTTGTGAAATTTTTTCTTCGAGATGTTGTTTTTTAACTTCGATATATTTTTTTTCTTTGTTACGTTTTTTTCTTTTTCGAGATGTTGTTTTTTAACTTGGAGACTTTTTTTTCTTCATGACATTTTTTTTAAACTTCGAGACCTTTTTCTGTGGTGTTTTTATTCTTAAATGGGGGGGGGGGGGTTCTGGGGCACAGTCATCTTCATCACGATACTGTGTCTATTCATTTCATGTTCATAGCCAGAAAAAAATATTTTAAATGAGAGTACGGACCCTGCCATACTCATAATACATATTCTACTAATAATCCTGTTAAGGCTTGGTTCAAAAATTTGTTTTTTTTTCGTTTTTTCTCGTAGTTAACTTCGAGACGTTGATCTTTTTTCTTTGTGACGTTTTTTCTTCGAGATGTTGTTTTATAACTTGAAGACGTTTTTTTATTCGTGATGTTTTTTTTAACTTCGATATGTTTCGTGACAATTTTGTTTTAACTTTAAGATGTTTTTTTACTTCGAGGCCTTTTTTTTACTTTGAGGTGTTGTTTTTAACATCGAGACGTTTTTTTTCCTTCGTGAATTTTATTTTAACTTCAATATTTTTTTTTTTAACTTAGTGTTTTTTCCTCGAAACGTTTTCATTTCTTCGTGACGTTTTTGTTTTAACTTTGAAATGTTTAATCTTATTTCGAGACTTTTTTTACTTCGAGACGTTTATATCTTCGTGACGTTTTTTAACTTCGAGGTGCTGTTTTTTATTTGTGAAATTTTTTTCTTCGAGATGATTTTTTTAACTTCGATATGTTTTTTCTTCGCTACGTTTATTTCTTTTTCGAGACGTTTTTTTAACTTCGAGACTTTTTTGTCTCCATGACATTTTTTTTTAATTTTGAAACCTTTTTCTGTGATATTTTTATTCTTAAATGGGAGGGGGGTGGGGTTATGGGGCTCATTCATCTTCACCACGATACTGTGTCTATTCATTTCATGTTCACAACCAGAAATTTTTTTTTAATTGGGAGTATGGACCCTGCCATACTCATAATACATATTCTACTAATAATCCTGTTAAGGCTTGGTTTAAAAATTCGGGGGGATTGGGTAGAGATATAGACCCAGTCATGTTAATTATGATAATGCATGTATTTATTTCAAAAAAATTGAGGAAGATCGGAGTTGTCGTGTCCATAGTGGTTATACTACTAAAATTAATGACAATCTACCCTGAGAGTCTAGAAAAGTTGTGTGTCTTGTATCCCAACTTATAATTTTTTTTTAATTATTAAGAAGCACTATAAGAGATAAAACGGTTTAAAAAACAGCTATTAGACGTAATAAAAAAATAAGTGCAGTGACTCTCAAGAATAACTTAGGGAATGGAGTTGATAGAGTTCATTGATCCTCAAGAATGCCTTAGGGAATAGCCTTGATAGAATCATTGATCCTGAAGAGTAACTTAGGGAATGGCCTTGGTAGATTTCATTGTCCAAACACATACAATTCAATGGAATAACAAGTGCATGAAACCTATTGTCTATACTGTATTTCTAAGAACATAATAATATGATTGACTTGTTGGTTGAGATGACGAACGCATCGTTCTTTTACCATAGGAAATCTCAGGTCTCACACTCAACTCCTACACCAGACAAATATTTTATAAATTCAATGGACGTGGTCGAACCTATTAATAGGATACTCCTGATTTCATTTAATTGTTAATTCATAAGGTGATATGTGAGGGTTTTTGTCAATATATTTCTAAGAACAATTTATTAGCATCGACTTGTTAGTTCAGTTGACTAGCATGGCATTCCTTCATCCTTAGGAGTCTCCAGTTCAAATCCTACCCTAGTCAGATGTTTCCCAAAATCATTGGAAAATACTTAGTGACCATCTTAGATCATTACGCAATCTTTTCACAATAGCATCAAGAAAGGTATAACCGCCTTGTCTGGGTTTGTTCAGACTCCAGTGACTTTCAAGAGTGTCTTAGGGGATGACCTTGATACATTTAATTGATCCTCAAGAGTGCCTCAGAGAAGAGCCTTGATAGAGCTCATTGATCCTCAAGAGTGCCTTAGGGGATGGCCTTGACAAGCGAGGGACTACTCACTCTCTGTGAAAAGGTGTAGAGCTTCAAGCAACTGTATAAGACCATATCACTCTTACTTTCAGCCGAAAAAATGTGTTTTTTGTTTAATTTCTGATCATTTTCCATTAATACTTAGAAATCCCCCTCCCATCCATGGAAATCTCCCACTTAAATTCATCCATGGAAAGTTTCTTTGCGTAAAACCCCCTGGAAAATTCCATCCTCGCTGGAAGTTCTCTCTGAAAAATTTGCCGCGGGCAATTCCGCCTAGAAAATTTTCTTAGCCTACTTTCATTTGAAAAAGGAAATTTGTATTTAATTTCTTATCATTTTTCAAATCTAACTGCAAATCCTTCTCCGTAGAAAAATTTGCATCGAAAGTTTCCCGGCCCCAATTAAAAGTTTCTCCGGCGGAAAATTCCAAAATGGAATATTTCCCCCGTATGAAACCCCCCTAATGGAAAAATGATCCTACAATTCCAACCCTGTGGATCTCCACCGGAATATCTGTACATTTGAAACTGAGTTGCCAAAGAGAAAGTAAAACAATTAAAATGAATTTCATAATGGAATTCTGGAAAATTTCCCCCGTGTAAAATTTCCCCTGGATAGTGCACCCCCCAAAAATTCCTTGCACATGGTAAAATTCTCCCTTTAGAACCCTTCCTTCCCCAGAAAAATGTGTGTATTTGCCCCAATAACAAATAGTGTATGTATATATTGGGCAAATTTCATAACTTACAGCCCTTTTCCAAGGGACTGTGGAAGACATAACATCCCGAGAGAAACAGGTATTGGACCTTTCAACTACGCTGAACGAGATGGCTGTCTCAAAATTATGATCAGATGACTATGGAGAAAATGGGACTGGGATCTTTTTGGTCATTAAAAAGGGCGCTAGTAGGCTACTTTTAATTATCGTTTGAATAGACCCTCTTTCTATTTTTTAGGAAGAATTGGTTTGATACGATAACAGTTAGAAAAAACAGGATTTTTTCATATTTGGGAGTGTTTCCCCTCTTTTTTGATAATAAGGTAAAGTTTCTCAGGCTTGTAGCTTTTGATGGGTAATATTAAACTTAATGATTTTTATATATTTGGAATCAGCATAAAAAGGCAATACTTTTGATGTATGTATTGCTATCAAAATTCAATTTTTTGAGTTTCGGTTACAATTGGGCCAGTCGCTCCTTACATTACAACGAACAATCTGATTACGCTAAAAAAATAAGTTTTTCCAAATGAAAGAATTGAACGACATGAAAAATTAGAACGGACAGAATTTTTTTCTATATGAGGGAGATACCCCCTCCTGAACGCAGATAGTTCCTTTAGATCTCTCATGCAGGTTGAATTTTTTTGCAATGATGGCACTAACTTTTTGGGGAGTTAAATTTCTGTTTCTAAAATTAGAAAAAAATTTATGTGATAATAGCTATACTCAGGAACATTAAAACTTATACATTTTACACATTCAGAATTAGTATGAATAATACATTTTGTTGTTGCATATGCTATTGGATAGGCCTACTTCATTTTTTTTACATTCAAGTTTGTTACTTGTAAAATAATTGTAAAAAATGATACTCATCCCTGACCCCCTTGAATATTCAGAGGTTGGGGGCCAGAGTAACCAAAATTGTTTTTAGGGTATTCATATGTACGGTTTTAGTGGCGAATTCTTCCAGCAAACCTGTTTTAATAAAGATGTTACTCATACTATTAGCCTGTCTTCTTCCTAACTTACGGGTCTATCACAAACTGCTCTAATAAAATCTCTCTTTGGTTATTTTAAGCGTCGTCATTTGGAGAGACGGGGGGAATGGAAGCGAGGGCATTACCCTTCCTCATAACTCCCCCTCCCTGGATTTGTTGTATTTTTATTGAAAAATGGCATTTTTGTATTTTCATTAAACACATTAAAAATACCGAATTCCCCCTCCCCCTTATTTTGAAAAATACATTTTGTTTCCCACCCCTAATTTTGGTAGAATGACCACTTGTTTTTTTTTACTTACTTACAACTTAGTTCGTCGTGGGTCATCTGTGGTCCATACGACATCGACAATGTAATTTTTTATTGTTGCTGCAGCAAGGACATCTTCCATTTGGGTTGGAGTGACACATGCTCAACATTACAGACGTTTTGTTGCCATCTGACACAAAATATACGCTTCAAGTACACATTTTGAACGGGGTCAGAAGAAAATATTAATATACTGTTTAATTTAAATGCACACGAGTTTTGCGAATTATTTTGTTACTTTCAGTGTGTCAGCATATTTCAGCCTGGCTTGGATCTAATTATTAAGCTAACGGAAAAGCACGCAACTATTGCGGAAGAGTCATTATCTACTATGGCGCTAAAACGAGGAAATACATATTATTTGAGTATTACCTTAGATAAGGAATCTTTATTGAGCCTAATCATTTCCTAAATGCCGGCAGAATTAAATTAATTTTGCGGTGATTTCATTGCTTTGGTTGAAGTTCTTAGTCTAGTGTGTGCAAAAAAGCTACGTGGAAGTAAGTTAATCGCACATAAAAGTGATAAAATCTAATTTTTTTTTCAACACCAATCGTTTGAACAAGAGTCTGGATTTACTTATCAGGTTTGTAATTTCTAATTCTTGGCTTTGGTCAGATCCTTGAGGGGCATCAAAGATACCTGAAATATTAGTAGAAATTTGAACACAAATCAAGAAGCTTTGGGAATCCAGATGATCATAAACCAAGACAGAGTCATGTCCAGGGGTCATTGAATTGAACCTCTCGCCCTATATGTAAACATTTGGTTGAATATATACTATATTTGTGCACAAAATATATACTGATTATACATTGATCTAAAAATAATTAAATAAAAAAAAATCGATTGAAAGAAAGGAGTAACATTAAAACTAAAAACAAACATAAATTATTCCATATATGAAGGGGGTGCTCCTTCGCACTGAGGATTTAGCCCTTTTAAAAAAAGCTTCATTTTCTAATTAAACGGCCTTTGTATTTCAAGTGTCGTTCTTGAGGTATTGGGACAAGCAGTCAAACTTTAGCTTAAGGAGCAAGGTATTAAGGACGGGGGCAACCCCTTCATTTACGGAATAATTTCTATTTGTTTTGAGTTTTAAGGTTGCTTCTTACTTTCAGTTGAAAAAACTTTTTTTATTTAATTTCTGATCACTTTTCAAATAATGCTGGTAAATCTGGCTGACCCTCCATAAAAATCTCCCTCGCAGGAAAATCCTCCGTTAAATTCACCCCCCCCCCAATCCCACGTAAAATATACCCACCCCCCTGATGATTTCTCTACGGATGATTCTATCCTCGATAGAAATCTCCCCTCCTTCGTAAAATTTCTTGCGGACGATTCAACCTGAAAAATTCTCCTTAGCATACTTTCGTTTGAAAAAGACTTTAAATTCTAATCGTTTTCCCGATCACTCCGGACATCCCCAATTGCTTGGAAATATTTTCTCGGAAATTTTGATCGGACGACTTTGGGGAAAAAAGAGGCATGGGAGGGGAGCTAGTTGCCTCCAATCTTTTTGGCCACTTAAAAAGGGCACTAGAACTTCTAATTTCCGTTTGAATGTTACCTTTTCCGATCTTTAGGGGAAATTGGTTCGATGCAATTGCTCCTGAAAACATAAAACAAAAAATCAACCCGCATCCGTGATTCTTCTGGCAAAAATGCAAAATTCCATATTTTTGTATATAGAAGCTTAAAACTTCTACAGTAGGGTTTTCTGATAGGGTAAATCTGATGGTGTGGTTTTCATTAAGATACCTGGACTTTTAAGGAGCATTTTCCCCCTGTCTTGAAAAATCAAACATATTTTTTCAGGCTCGTAACTTTTCATACGTAACACGAAACTTTATGAATCTTATGTATTTAAAATCAGCATAATAAGCAAATTCGTTTGATGCATCTAATGATATTATACTTCCGTATATAAAGTTTCGGTTACTAATGAGTCGAGTCGCTCCTTACTTACAGTTTAAGCCTGATATAGGCTTATATTGAATATGTGATGTCTAGAAAAGCCTGCTTCATGTATTAACCTTTCAAATATCTTGATATCCCCAACCCCATCCAAGTCAAATCTTGAGAAAGTCTGGAGATCAAGATATGATTAGCAGATTTGAAATTTAGGTCTTTAGCCCAAAAGCCTTGGCCAGAAATATAAGAATTTTCCAACATCACAATATCGTACCGTAACATTTTGTAGCTCCTACAACTTTAAAGGTGCTATAAAAATAGAGTCCAAAAAATGGAAATAAAGTCCTATCAAAAATAAAGTCCAAAAAATGGACTTTATACTTTATTTTTTTTATGTTACTACTTCTTCAATCACTTTTACTATTTTTTAATGTACGCTTCTTTCTCTTTCTCTCTCCTTTCTCTTTTTTCTCTTTAAAACTCTCTTCTTTCTCTTTTAAATCTACTAAATTACATTCTTAAGAGCTTTAGTGATACTGGTTTGATCTACTTAAGCTTTCAATGTTATTAGGAAAAACAGGGAGTCATCGAACGGGGGTGAGAAGATATTCTAAGGAAATATTGAAGGAAAGTTTGGGTATATTGGAGGAAGTGGAAACACAAGTTTGTGTAGGGATGGGCTGTCAGTGGAAGGACCATGGATATAAAATTGAAAACATGTTTGCCCCCCTCCCCTGCACCCATCTTAGGTATATTCATATATTAAAACTATGATTTTCTAAGTTTTTAGGGTAGTTACACATTTTGTCACTGTTGTCAAGTTGATCAGTGAAAATAAATAAGCGATACTAACCATCTAAATTAGGCAACACTTTTGATCCGTAAGAATTCAAACACAATACAAAATGTTGGTTCCTAAGGACAGCTATGCCTTCGAAGGAAAGATACTCTTTCTTAAGCCGTTTGATGTCATTTGATTTTAGCTTATTTTTCTCTGATTTTTCACCAATGTTTCCTTTTTTAGTTTGGCACCCGCTACTGCCAAAAATTGTGGAACTTCACATAGAGTCCTGTTTAATCAAATTGAATTATAAAATTTTCTTTTTGTGTATATGGCTATTTAAGTGTCCACTTAACCAATTGAAAACTATCAGATTTCATTTCTACTGTCTTTGTTAATTCAAAATTACTCGATACTAAATATTTCGTAGATAGTTGAAAGCAACAATAAAGGAGATGATTTAATGATTAAATTTAAAAGGCGATGAATTATGGAAGAAGAGTAATTGAATATTTCGGCTATAATGTCTAATAGCAATCCTATACAAAACAAAAGTAGAACAAATAAGAAATTCAACGTACAATAAAAAGAACAAACAATAAAACTGACCGAGACTGACAAATAGGGTAGTTCATATAGGCAAAACCACTTCAAGAGTATTCTATCAATTTTATCGAAATTTTATCGAAATATTTAGAGCCTTTGTTTTATATTTTTGTTTCACTGTCTAATAAAAGGACCTGTACCTATTTGGACCTTTTATTTATTTTGACTATTACTAATGCTACTACAATTACTTCTACAACTAAAGCTTCTACTTCGAAGGCTAAAGGCAATAAGGTGGAAATTTCAGGAACTGTTGAGGGGGATGTTTAACTAAACAAAGACATTATGTGCATACAGGCTCTCAAAAAGCCATATAAGCAACATCTCAGGAACGGCTGAGGATATAAAGTTGAAACTTGCACTGCCTGTTGAGGAGGATGTCTAACTAACTAAAAGGCTCTATGTACATACTCATACTAGTACTACCACTACTGCTGCTGCTACTGCTACTATTGCCACTAAAGATAATACTACTATTATTATTATTATTATTACTACTACTACACTTGCTACTACTCCCAAGGCTTAGAGGATTGAGGTTAAACTTTTAAGAAATATTGAGGATGTGAGGGGGAATGTGAATCCAAAATACACTATATGCATGCAGGTTTTCAAAAGAACAGTGATATCTCAGGAACGACATTGAACAACTACTTCTGCTACGACCGCTTCTACAACTACTACTATGGCCGAGGGCATCAAGCTAAAGCTTTCAGGGAATGTTGAGGGGTATACTGAACTAATCAACTTATGCCTATGCCTTGATAAGACCAGAATGTCATTTGCACCTTACTAAAACAAAATATATTTTAAAGGTTTTCTCTTTTATAACATTAATAAATATAAAACTGATGAGACCTTCAGGAAGGAATATTAATATATATCAAACTTTTTAATTTGTATTCCAATAGAAATGTATATACATAAATACATCAAATGATCTTCTTTTTATGTTAGGAAAAGTTAAATCTCACAGCTCCAAACCATAATTGTTTTTAGTAAAGCGCAAGTGACGTTCTGATCTTTACAGGGCATAGTAAGTGTTAACCCTACTCCTGTTTGCAGTGGTTTCTGTGCAGTTCAAGTTTAACTTCAATAAGTATTGTTATTTGAACATACTTCGGCTATAATACATACAATAAGTATTGAAAACATACTTCAATAAGTATGTTTTCTGTTTGTTCTTTGGTTTCACTCGTTTATTGATAGTGATTTATGTTCGTTTTACACTTGAATTACTATTTGACTTTATGTCATCTCGCCTCTAAACTTATCCTTGAAAAACTTCTTTTGTGGAAAATATTTTTTTAATTGATAGAATTGAATACGTTATTAATTGATAGAATTAAATATTTTAATTACACAGTCGGTCATCATCACAAGTAGAGCTACTAGCATAACAAAATTAAAACAAACTATATTTATACTAAACAAAATAATAACTTCAGGGTCCAAGCAATCGAAATATTTAGAGCCTGTGTTTTATATTTTTATTTCACTGTCTAATGGAAGGACCTGTCCCTATTTGGAACTCTTATTTATTTCGTCATAGAGAAGGCAGTGTTGTCATGGAAAAAATTCTAATTAGTAATATTAGGAGTAGCAGTTATAGTAGTAGTAAGCACATAGTATCTGTTGGTTAATTCAACTTTCCCTTGAACCGGCAATGAAACTTTCAAATTAATACCCTAAGCCGTATTTGAAATATTATTAATACACCTTTCTGAAAACCCGCATGCCCGTAGTGTGTTAAGACTTAGTTCGTTATGACCCACTGAATATTCCCTGAAAGCTTCACTCTTATAACCTTAGCCTTACAAGTAGTAGTAATGGTAAGAGTTTTATTAGTAGTACTAGCAGTAGTAGTTGTAGTAGTAGTAGCAGTAGCAATAGTAGTAGTAGTAGTACCAGTAGTAGTAATAGTAGTAGCAGTAGTAATAGCACTATTATTAGTAGCAGTAGTAGATGTACTAATAGTAGCAGTAGTAGTAGTAGTAGTATTAGTAGTAACAGCAGTAGAGGTACTAGTAGTGGCAATATTAGCAGTAGTAGAAATATACAATGAGTACTTGTGGCTAGCTCAACGTTCCTCTTAAATGCCATATAAGTTCTAACTAAATACTCTAATCCGTTTCTGTAACTTTACTGATGAAACCTCTTAACGAGATGGATGTACTTTGTGTGTTCTGATTTACTTCAACATCCTCCTAAACATCACCTGAAACTTTTACCCTCATAGCCTTAGCCTTGGTAGCAGTAGTAATAGTAATAGTAGTAGGAGTAGTATGAGTAGTAGTAATAGTAGCAACAGTAATAGCACATAGTTTCTTTCCGTTAGATCATTAGTTCATCATTTCCCTCAACCGGTTCCGATTTTTTCATCTTAACTCTCTTAGCCGTTCCTAAGACACTGTCGATACACCATTTTGATGACTTGTATGCACAGAGTGTGCTTTGATTTACTTGAATATCCGCTTTATAATTCCCTGAAAGTGTCATCTTAAGACCCCTGGCCTTAATAGTAGTAGTCATCGTAGTAGTGTTAACAGAAGTAGTAGTTGTAGTTGAAATAGTGACACTATAAGTAGTGACACTGCAGTAAAGTGCGTTTCAGGTGTAGTATAGTGAGACAAGTAAGGCACGATCATCTAATACAAATAATATTTGAATCATATACGCTTACAGTTCCAAAAATGATTCAAAAATCCAGAGGTCATACAAAATAATTTAGAGAGAGAGCCCCGTTATCGCAAAAACGGCATATATATATATATATATATATATATATATATATATATATATATATATATATATATATATATATATATATATATATATATATATATATATATATATATATATATATATATTTTATGCCCCGACCACACGTCCTGTTTTAAAACAAGGAAGGGGTATTGCAAATTTCCTGTATCTCCGCCGCCATTCCGTCAGCTCTTAGTTTGGCGGGCATTTTCAAAACTTTTTATCTAGACCCCAATTATTATTTGCATTGTTGCATTTTACAATGCTTTTGTTAAAATCAATTTATTAAAACATAAAATGTCAGGTTATTACAGTGCTCTTTTCCTTAAGGCGAGCCGTCCCGGCTCTTTCATTCTAGCTTCAAAGGCTAATTTTGATTCACAAACATGAACTAGTTTTAAAATGTAGTCGACATATTTTACGATCATCTTCTTTTATAGTAAACATAAAATGTTGAAACTATTTCATAATTCTTTCTAACTGTGGCAATCTATTCATGTATCCTCCTTTTGGTTACTTTTTTGCTTGGATATTTTGCACGTCTGTCTACCGATGCTGTCTTGTTTTTGCTGTTGTAGAGCTGTTATTTTGTTTTGCATCGCGTGCATCTGTGCGCCAATAGCTTTTTTTTTCTTTTCATTATTTGTGCCATTTAAGGAGAATACATGTTTACTTATTTACATATTTTATGTTTTTTATGTGATGATCCGCATAATGGTAGAAGCAAAAACTATGTTAGACGAACGTCCAAGTGTTTAACCAAATAAGATTTTTTTTTTAATAAACTACAGTTTATTCGCTGATCTCTGATGGATTGTGAAGAAATATATTATTCAGATTCTTCTTTTTTTTAAAGTTCTGGAGCGTTTTGGTAAGACAATGAAACACATTTCCAATTGACGCTAAAAGGTTACTTACACGATTAATAATAACAGATACATTTTATGATTTTTATAAGCAACAGATTTTTCAAATAAATTTTGCTCATTTGCTTTGAGCAAGTGCTTGTCTTTCACTTATAAGAGTAGTAATAGTATAATAGATATCAATTGCACATGGAATTGTACAAGAATATGCAGTACAGTTTCACGTGCAAATTGTAAAAAGTAAGCAAACCTTTACCTATAAAGTGAACAAACACGTTTTGGAAGTATGGTTGAGATTATTTAACGCAACCAGACTGGTTATTGCTATATATTTCAGGGATACATGGAATTACACAAGAATATACACTATAGTTTGACGTGCAAATTGCAGTAAGCGAGCAAACCTTTACCTATAAAGTGAACAAACATGTTATGGAACTAAGGTCAAGATTATATAACGCAACCAGACTGGTTATTGCTATTGATATCAATTGCACAAGGAATTTAACAAGAATATACATTATAGTTTCACGTGCACATTTTAAAAAGCGAGCAAAACCTATAAAGTGGTCAAACACGTTTTGAAACTATAGTCAAGATTGTATAACACAACCAGACTGGTTTTTGAGTCAACACCCATTTTTTAGGGCCAATCAAAGAGAGCAGAGGTTACTCCATATACGATAATTTGATTGGTAATTGGTTTCAAATAATAGGAGTGATTTTCATCCGCCCTTGAGATTTTGTATATAACGGGCATGCGTTACGATTAAATTTTCATAATGTTCTAACACACCATGGATAAAGCATTTGATATTATTGACTTGGAAGCTTTAGCTACATCAACTTATAATGTGAGTCCAATTTAATAAATTTTCTTAATTTATTTCAAAATAAAATCAGTTTACATAGTCACCCTCCAGTAAATTTAAATTCAGGACATATTCCCATCCCCCCACAATACAAACTCTACTATATGATGTTTATAATCGCTAGAAAGCGTAAAATACGCTCTTTTTTCCATTACGTAAACCCCATCTTCCCCCCCCCCTCTGTTTACGAGTTTAATTCATTCATTGCAAATAATCCTTTCGTTCAAAATGTCATTTCCCATTATCAAAATAGAGTGTGCTTTCTTTCCAGTCTAAGTAAAACCATGTGTGTTTAAACCTGTTACAAGAGGGACGATTTCATAAACAACCTCTGCTTGCGCATTATCAGAAGTGATTAATGCCACATGCCTATGGATAGCGGCTTAAGCAAAGGTTTCGTTGAAAAAGAGATATTTTTTGGTCAAATTAGCGAGAGTAAATCCTTTGAAATACAAAGAGGGGGGATGGGAGTTAGTTTCATATAGTTTTTGTTAGCCATTTTGAGTACTCAGTGTTTATATGGGGGGAGGCGGGGAAGGTGCAATGTATCAATTCTAACACCTTCGTTGTAAGGTGAAAACAAACTGTTTCTTCGCATGAAAAGTAAGGGGGAGGGGGTTTAAGAAAAAAGATACATAGGTTTATTATGCGTAAATTAAATAACAGTTTTACCTATGATCGCGAATTTTAGCTCTGTAAGCTGTGTGTTAACAATATTTTTAATCTTATTTAAAGCCTATAGACTGGAATATTTAAATTTTTTTCTAACTGGTAAAAATAGAAACACTGATTTCTATCCTAAGACTACTTTTTGTCAAGATTTATTTTTTCACAAGTCGTGTAATAAAACGTTTGATTTCTAAGCCTAGTATATTTCTTGCAAATTTTTACTTTTTGCTTTGCTGAAAAAAAGGGGGAGGCTTCTTTGCGATAAATACTTTCTATAGAAAATTCTGGTTATGGGGCGGGGGGGGGGTACTAATTTTTCTTATCTGAAAGAGGTAAAGAGGAATGTATCAATTCTAACACCTTCGTTGTAAGGTGAAAACAAACTGTTTCTTCGCATGAAAAGTCCGGGGGGAGGGGGTTTAAGAAAAAAGATACATAGCTTTATTATGCGTAAATTGAATAGCATTTTTACCTATGATAGCGAATTTTATGCCTGTGTGCCGTGTGTTAACAATCTTTTTTATCTTATTTAAAGCCTATAGACTGGAACATTTAAAAAAAATTTTATAACTGGTGAAAAATAGAAACATTGATTTCTATCCTAAGACTACTTTTTGTCAAGATTTATTTTTTTGCGAGTCGTGTAATAAAACGTTTGATTTCTAAGCCTAGTATATTTCTTGCAAATTTTTACTTTTTGCTTTGCTGAAAAGAGGGGGGAGGCTTCTTTGCGATAAATGCTTTCTAGACAAAATTCTGGTTATGGGGAGGGGGGTACTAATTTTTCTTCTGTAAAAGAGGTAAAGAGGAATCTATCAATTCTAACACCTTCGTTGTAAAGTGAAAACAAACTGTTTCTTCGCATGAAAAGTAAGTGGGGAGGGGGTTTAAGAAAAAGATACATAGCTTTATTATGCGTAAATTGAATAGCATTTTTACCTTTGATCGCAAATTTTATGCGTGTAAGCTGTGTGTTAACAATCTTTTTATCTTATTTAAAGCCTATAGACTGGAACATTTAAAAAAAATTTCTAAATGGTAAAAAATAGAAACATCGATTTCTATCCTAAGACTACTTTTTGTCAAGATTTATTTTTTCACAAGTCGTGTAATAAAACGTTTGATTTCTAAGCCTAGTATATTTCATGCAAATTTTTACTTTTTGCTTTGCTGAAAAAAAGGGAGAGGCTTCTTTGCGATAAATGCTTTCTAGACAAAATTCTGGTTATGGGGTGGGGGGTACTAATTTTTCTTCTGTAAAAGAGGGATCATTATTTCAATCTAAATTGTTCTTCTTTTTTAAGGAGGATTCCGACAATTACTCTCCCCCTGAAAAGAGAACAAGAGGTGCCGATGCCACACCAATGCAAGCTGCAAGGCCTTCTATCATAAAATATGCCGGTTGCTCTTCGCATTCTCTGGGCAACCCAGCGATCACACAACTTTCAATGCCAGGAGCCTCTCACGTCAGTTTCAGCTCTTCGCAAACCTATATGCAACCCGGCAGAAAATTGAAAAGAGAGTGGATGGCTTCTCATAATGCCTCAGCCCCGTCTATTCAAGATCGTGAGGTCTCCCCCCTTCATGTTTTGCTAGGGGCTTCAGGCACACAAGTGCAGTCTGAATTTTGAAGTGTAAACATTCTACCTCTACCTTATACCTGATTATAGATATATCTAACTATTTCTTTCCAACTTTTTTAGCCTTTTTTTCTTACTATTTTTTTAATACTCTAAGATTGTGTGTCAGAGGTATTGAAATATTAACCTCCTGCCCCAACCATTGTTTTAAATTTCTCTATTCCCCTCCGATATACCTGAATGTAATGTAATTTTTTTGATTGTCAAAGAAACCACTCTTTTGCTATTAGTCAAAACATTGCATTTTCTATGCCACACCAAACTAGCGAATATTTATCGGGGGAGGATCTTTTTAGGCGTTCATTTTTTTTCAGTGTAATTTAAAAAAAACTAAGTTCTATTTTGGCTACTTTATATGAAGTGAGGGGGCAAGTATTTAGTTAAAATAATGCTAGGAGGAGGAAATTGAGTTTTGAGGATGGGTTGAAAAATGAGCATTTTTTTTAAGACTTTTGAAACTATTTTAATATCACATTGAAAATAAACCCTTTTTTCTATTAAATAGTAATTGGTTAGTGCCATCTTCATAAAGTTGTCAAACAGTAAATTGTAGCTGAACTGAATCGTTTCTCGCCACAGTAACGGAGCTTACGTATAAGTCTACACTAGTTCTTGATACTATGGAGGGGTACAGGGGTTTTCTAAATGATTATTTTGGGGATATGGCCAGCCTAGACGATCTAACTTGTGACATTGACATGGTGGAGGACCCGGAATGGACAGATAGATTTATGGGAGAGCATCTAGGTGATGTTAGTAGTACTAGTGCATCTCAAACGGGTCCTCACAAAGAAATTCCGTAATAGGACAATATAGGGTGGCTTGATCAGCTATCCCCAAACACCCTGGAAGATATACTAACTAGCCTAGGAGAATTTATGCCACGTCCATCCAATGCAACAGAACATACTGGGGGTGGTGCCATTGATAATTCTATGCAACCCCCCACCATTCTTGTTAATGATACCGCTAGTACTAGTACTAATAATGATATAACATCATCACAAGTACCCCCACTTCCAGAATTTTTTCTTTCCAACTCTGCCTTGCACCATACAAAGGTCTACAGCGCCAAATTCGGTGACCTCTTTAACTCTTTAGTGTCAGGGGATATAATAGGAGATCCCCTGGCCATTACATATTTATATGCTAACAAGATTCAGGATCTTCTTGAACAAAAGATGAGGTTGTGGGGGTTGGGGGTCAGTTTAAAAGCATAAAAAGCACTAAAAATATTTTTTTAAATGAAAATACGAGTGAGCTGTATTCAAAATACTTGCACACAGAGATGTTGGCAATTTGCCCGCATTTATCAAATTATGGGGAGGTTTTTCTAGATTGGGTTAATAGCATTCAAAGTAAATGGGAAAATTATAACGAGGGGGGTGGCAGCTCGGTGGTTTTATTAATTAAGAGTTTAAATGTTAATATTTGTAGATTTAAAAAAGATTTTGTTTTAAGAGATGGTGGGGCTGGGAAGAGGGCTCTAGTTTTAAAATATCATTCAGATTTAGAGGGATGTAGAGGGATACTTACGAATCTGTTTCGATACGAGGCTGCAGTGTTTCAAGTATGCATTTTTAATTGCCGCATACAGACCTCTTCAAAAAGATGCATCTAAGAAAGTTGGACGGATTGGCAGTTAATGGTAGGGAGGGTTCAAAGTTCCCCATAGTAGATTTTAATTGTTTAAATGGTCAATTTCCCGTGACACTAAAAGGAATAGATATTTTCGAGCGGGCTAATGCACATTTAAAGATTGGTGTCACGGTGTTACAGTGTGAAACCGAATTTGAGGAGGGTCACCGTTCCAATAAGAAGGGCGTATTATGTCCAGTGAGGGCTCCTTCAATTGAATCAGTGGAAGATTGGGTGTGGCTTCTATACACGCCACTCACAGAGCCTGATTCAATTGGACATTTTAATCCAATTACCGATATTAGTAGGTTTTTATGTGAGGGTAAGAAGGGGAAAGTTGTGTGTTATTACTGTCCGACATGCCTCTCAAGATTTCACTCTGATTTAAAGTTAAAGCATCACATGAAACCCTGTAAACGTCATGGATACTAGGCTGTGAAGACGGTAAGCGGAGATAGAGCTATATTATGCTTTAAAGAATTCCCAAACACTTTCTTACAGAGCAGTAAAATTAGTTTAGGTTGCGAGGAGAAACTCGCAGACGTGTACGATTTGTCAAATCCAAATCGTGTTAAAATACGCGAAGCCATAGTGGTCTCTTTCGCACACGCGCAACGAGATTCCAATAATACCATGCAAGTGCTGGATGTAGTTGAGATGTTGGGTGACGGTGAAGACTACATGCGCTCGGCATTGGTCAGTCTAATCAAAACAGCGAACGGTGCAATTTTGCGACTTCGTTACACAAACTATCATATGCTCCTATCACCAGATGACAGATTGACCATTAAAAATCGTAAAATGTGTTGGGTTTGCAAGGGGGACTTTGATGATGGGGTAGAGAATGGGGGGAGGAGAAAGGTGATCAACCTCGATCATTTGTGGCAGGAAATTACATCGGGGAGGGGGAGTAATTTTAGAGGGGTAGCACATCAGTCGTGCAATTTAAACGTTAGATAGCAATATTTCGTACCGGTTTTTATACACAATTCCAATTACGACTTAAAGTTCGTTCTACCGTCGTTGGCCCATATTGCTAAGGGTATAGTTGTAGATGACGCATGGATAGATGGTTCTTTTTCATATAATATCATACCCAAATCATCGGAGAAGCTACTGCTAGTAGAATTCATGTGGAAAACAGTTGAAAAGGATATAACATGCCGAAATAAAATCCGTTTCTTAGACTCTTTAAGCTACTTCCCCAAATCCTTAAGTCAATTGATTCAGGTACAGAAAAGTGACAATTTTGATTGCTTCCCCCTCCTCAAACAGCACTTCCCCGATGATGAAATGTGTGATTTATTAACGTGTAAGGGCATATATCTATATGATTATTACAACTCTGCCTCGAGGCTAGATGAGGTGTCATTACCGCCCATTGAAGCTTTTTAACAATTATCTTACTGAGAGTGAGTGCACCACTAGCGACTACGAATTTGCTAAGAGGGTTTGGGCAAAGGGCGGATGTAAAAATTGGTGGGATTATTGTAAACTATACTTGGCCAGTGACGTACTCACTCTTCTGGACATTGTGTGCAAAAATACGGATAAAATCTATGGGGAATTCGGGTTGGATTTAGGTTATTATTTTTCCACTCCTCATCTGGTGATGGACTTGATACTTAAAATCAGCAAAGAATAAACAAGTCTGATCGCCAACTTCGAACAGAATCTTTTTGTCTAGATACAAATGAGGGGTGGGTATGTTTTTCAAGGGGACCGTATCATGAAAACTGATCCTACCGGACAGCACACCGATGAAAAGTCAGACGCAGTTTTTTTGGATATGAATTCTCTTTACCCATCGGCAATGTCTCACTACTGTTTTTCGTGTGGCAATTATAAATTGCTTGACAATACGTTTGCTTCGAATTTCCCCGACATTGCTAGCGTTGAGGAGAATGGGGCACAGGGATGGTTTTTTGAAATTGACGGTGAAATACCCATGGAAATCCATGACTCGGTAAAAGACTGCTTTTCCGTGCATAAATAGACCGGTGGGTAGGGACTCTCTGAGCCCCTAAAATTTGTCATTAGTGGAGGACGGGAGTATGCACTGGGTACTTTCAAAACAAAAACTAGTTGCCGACCTCAACCCGAAACAGAATATCGTTGTTCATCACGTGCTATTGAAATGGATGGTGTCCAATGGTTTCAAAGTCACAAAGATTCATAGAGCCCTCCAATTTGATCAAAAGCCTTACCTGAAAACGTTTATTGACACCTTTGTCAGTAAGCGTTCACAAGCGAAAACGAAAGTTGAAAAAGAAGTTTATATACTCATTTTGAACTCAGCTTTCTGTAAAATCTGCGAAAGCGTACGAAACAGAACTCGATGTGACATTGTAACCAATCCCAAAGATTGTGCTCGAATCATTGCAGATCCAAACTTCACATCGTTCACAATCATAGACTCTAATATGGTGCTCCTACATCGAAAGAAAAGAAACATTGCTTTAAACAAAAATATAGCAGGCGGGAGTGCAATAACTAAAATATCTAACAAAACTCAGGTTGTCATTTTATTATAATGTATGCAAGGTACAATGGCCGATTGAGGGACAAGTTCAAGTGTATTATTGGGACACTAATTCACCCCTGTTAAAAGTTAAACTGAAAATCTATTGAATGATTTGGAAAATGGTGAGTAAATTATCTTACAAATGGACTAAACCAACTGGAATAAATCCTTCTACCCAGAGCTAGTGAAACGCCAGGCCCCAAATCAATTGTTAATGTTGAAATCTGAAACGGGAAGTGATCTGATATCCAGTGATGTGTTTCCTGGGCCAAAGGTATACTGTGTGGAAACGCACAACAAGGATATCAAACAAGTTTGCAAAGGGGTGCCTACACACTTTCTAAAAAATAATTTCGACATGAGTGTGTTTAGAAACTGTTTGGAACGTAGTTTAGTCCCAATAGCGAAAGTCATGGCGATTCGCTCTTAACAATTTAAAAACTACACATTTAGAGTTGAGAAAAATGCCATGTCGACAATATTAGGCAAAGTTTATGTACTTGAGGATGGTGTGAAGGTACTACCACACGGTCATTATTTAATTTCCGACCGAGTTGAATGTGTAGAGTACAGAAAACAACTCGGTCTAGAAAAATTAACTTAAATTCGTTAAATAAGTACAAATTGGGTGGGAGGGTTTTTTTTGGAGATGGGTGTTTTTAATTTTTTTTTATATCACAAACAATTTTCAATGTGTGTGTGTGTGTGCAAGGCAGAGCAATTTCCACATAAGTTCCGCTTAATGCCCCCTCCGGCCCGTCACAGTGGGCCCCGCCCCGGCCCGCGGTGCTTTCCGGCCCCTGGCGCTTCCCGGCCGCCGCTTCCCGGCCGCCGCAGTGGCCGCCCCCCCCCCGGGGGAAACCCCATTTCAAATATAAAATGTTGTAAATAAAAGTGTGATATTATTATTTTAAGTGTGTGAATATTCTAATAAATTTTGTATTTTTTATAAATAAAAAAAAGTGTATTTATTAAAGTGTTTTTTTCTAGTGCTTATGTAAATGTTGTATTTTTTATTATAAAAAAAGTGTATTTTTTCGTGTTTAATTTTTTTCATGTTCAATGTAGTATTTATATAGTGCTATTACTTTTATGCGTATAATAAAAGAAAATATGATTCTTTATTGATTTTGTTCTTCTTATCCTCATTATTCTTGAACGGAGTAGTATAGGGAAATTATTTAGTCATTAGACAACTATAGTCTACAGTTAGTTGTCTAGGTGAACTGTTAAAGGGAACATGTATCAATTTAAAACACCATTCAGATCGTTTCTGTGTGGGCTATCAGTGTCAGGCAAAACAACACTCTTAACTAAAATAATTAAAAATTGCGATAAAGTGTTTGTGGAAAAACCGAAAAAAATCTACTTTTGTTAGGGCATTTGGCAGGAGTCATGTGAAAAAATAAAGGACATTGCTATATCGGGTTTGGTGCCGATATAATTAATACAGAGACGTGAGGTTTTAAGCATTTTTGAACGAAACTTTTGGCTGAATATTGACAATCTGGCTGAATCTATTGACCAATGGTCCGAAGAAATGGTACAAATCTTTACTGTTCGCTCTCATCATGAACAGATTTCCGTTACTCTGGTTCTACACAATCTCTTTCATCAGAGCAAATGTATGTGAACACTCGCATTGAACTGCGCCTTCTATATCATCTAATGATGATATCATCTATATCATCAAACATGTTATTGACAATGATTTCATTAATCTAATATCTGAACTTTGTTTAGATTTGACCGAGGGCAATGTTCAACTGCCAGAAGTAGTTAAACAACAGGCAAAGCAACATCGTTCAATTTTACGTACATTGGCCTCTAAAAAGAAAGGAAAGAATTTTAAAAAGAAACGTCTTCTTCAGGCGGGCAGTAGCTTTTTCACGTTTTTACTGCCAATAATTGCAGGACTTGTAAACAGTTTTCTCTAGCGAGAATGGCCAAACCCTATAAATTGACTCCAATAGAACTCACTCCCCCACCTGTGGAACACTTTGAGGACAATCTGAGTAAACTCATTGACAACGAGAATATTGAGGATGATAAAAAACTGCTTTTACTTCAAGATGCACTACGCCGAGTGGACAAACATAAGCCCTATCGTGCGAAGGCCAGTGGTATTGATCACAAAAAAGAATCATCTCAGGATTCTGCTGCTGCTGGAACACAATTAAAGAAGGAGGAATTGGATTCAATTGTATTGAAAATTGGAAATCTAATGCCCCACTCATTTTTTGAACAAATTAAACGACTCCTAACATATCTCTTGGAAAGTCGTCAAGATCATATTAAAGTTAATAGCAATGGGAAAGGGATTATAATTCAGGGCAACAGCTATAATCTACTTGATTGAATCTATGATATGGTTACAAATCGTAAAGGACTATTATCATTTGACGCACATCTATACAACTTTCTAAATACATTAAGCTTCCCCAAAAGCCTTATTAACAATAGAAAAATTCTAAAAAAAATTAAATGAACATACACCCTCGTCATCATCATCATCATCATCATCAACAACAACACCATTAAAATATGAATATGAAGAGGAGGAAGAAGATGTTAAATCAATCTTGGAAAATACTAGCACACCTAGTGGAAACTTGACAATGGTGGCGAGGAGGAGCACCACACCACTGATAGCTAGACAAAATCGAAAAAGTATCAAGTCAATGTCACCATCACCCCCATCGCCAACCACTAGTATACAAAAGGGTAGCAGACGTTACACTACGTGTTTACATTCAAAATGGTTGAAGTTCTGAAAGGTGTTTATGAAAATAGTTGGTGAAGTGGGGAGTTTAAGTTCCCCCACCACTCTTTTCAAAGTCACTGGTGTTCACACTAAAAGTGAACAAGACTATCTACAAAATGAATCAAGTTACACTCTGCATAGAAATCATAAACTTCGTGCTAATCATTATCGAAAAACTAAAGCCTTTTTCCCATAGCTTATAATGCAAGCAGATCTCCTAAATCTAGATAAGATTCAACGACGTCACAATACGCCGTACAAGTACATTCTACTTGCAATCAGTGTTTATAGTCGTTACGCATATGCAATTCCATTGCGGTCAAAGAGAGGCGTTGAAGTTGCTCAGGCTATAGGAAGTATTCTCGAACAGGATTCATATAAAAAATTCAAACGGATCGCGGTAGTGAATTTGTTAATCCCCATGTTGCAAAAGTACTAGTGAAATATAGCACACTGCTATATGATAGTCATAGCCCTATAAAGGCTGCATTGGCCGAACGATTTGTAAGAACTATTCGAATTTTAATTTCAAAATATTGTACATTGAATAATACATCTGCTTGTATTCATGATTTAGATAAAATCTTGTTGATTTATAATCAACGACCTCATCAATCATTGTCCAACTCAACCCCAACGGAAGTTCATCTTTCTGATCATGATACAATTGACACCTTTCTTAAAAAATATTCCAATGAAACGATTGTCAAGAAGAAAGATAAAATTAATGTTGGTGGTACCGTTCGAATTAATAGAATAATTAATGTTTTTGAAAAGGGTAATTACTTATAGCACACCGAGCGTTTTGAAGAGGCAAAAATTCTAGAAACTTAAACCTTAGCATATCATCTACATGACGCAAAAGATGAAGGGATTCCCGGTGGTTTTTATGACTATGAGCTACAAAAAGTTAAAAATAATAGTGAAATCTATCAAATTGAAAAGATATTAAAGACTCGTACTCGCAGGGGTAAGAAACACTTGCTTGTTCGGTGGCTAGGATACAACTCTGATTTTGATTCTGGGATCAGTGTTGAAGATATTGACAATGCCCAATAATTTCTATGTAACATTTATGTCCAACGTTTCCGATCCTCTACAACGACTTGAATAAGACAAGTGATTTTTGGACGAAACTCTCCCCTGCCATCAAATTCGATGACAGAAAGTATGAAGTGGGTCTTGTCGACTGTATTCTCAAAAATACCTATGACATCCTGAGAAAGGATCGTGTGTAAAATATAAAAGTTATACCGTTCGAGTGGTCACTCTTTGTCGACTATGAATGGGTTGGCTCACTTAAATCTAGTGAATATCCACATGTCAAATTGAAATATATTGAATATGACGTTACGAAAGATTTGTATCGTACAGTCAATAGAAAAATCTTATATCATTGGAATGGTCAATTCCATTCTAATTATTCAATGGAACACAATAGGATGTACATTACTTCACCTGTTGACACTGAAATAATTATTCTCTATGATAATCTGAGAGACGGTCTTGGCTTTAAAAAGAATTTCATCAATGGGAAAAACGCATGCAGTGTTAACGGAATGTATTAAGTTATTTTTTCTGATTATCCAGCTTGTTTCGCCTCAGACTCTTGCATATTTCTCTATCCATCCCTTGTGGAAACTTCGAGAGTTGGTAATTCAAATGACCCCCTCCTACGCGTTCTTGAACGAAAAACTACGCATGAACTTGTTCATCACTATAATATAAAGCATCTTCAGTATGTCCCTGCAAACACTTCGTATTTGGAACTCTGTCAGTTAACACTAAAAAGTGAATTGGGTGATCCTCTAGCAATAAAAAAAAGGCTTAGCAGTGATTACATGTAGTTTTCGACCCACAGTCAACCACACCAGCAGCATCACCTAAATTGAACAATGGAAGAATTCCATTTGTTTGTCTCAATATTGAGTGCTATGTTGATATTCTGAATCCACATCAAATAGGCAATGTATTGGACTACTACAAGGGGCGTACTACAATATCTGCCCATGGTGTTGGTAGCTGGTTTGCTAGGCTATTTCTTTCTGCACTACCCCTTGCCAGAAAATATCTTGTACCTGCTGCATCAAATTTTGCTGCCTCAACACTAAAGGACTGGGGGTCAGGTAAGAATTTCAAGGAGAGTGTTAAGGAAAATATTAGATCTTCAGCAAGAGCAGTTGGTGAGGAATTAAAATCTCAGCAAAATGGGAAGGGATTGAAAAGGATGCGTCCGCCTCATTCACTCATCAGTCTCCACCCAAGCATGAAGCGAAGAACCTAAACAAGGACTCTGAGAAATAAATCGACTAAGACCAATAAGAAGAAGAAGGAAAAGAAAAAGATTGTTACATCAAAGAAGGATTTATTCTCTTAAGATGACTTATATCCCCCACAAGGAATCACATCCATCAATCAGTTCATCATTTAATCTGTTCAATGCTGAAAATGTTGATGTCAGTGTCAAGTATGGCTACTATGAACAATTTCACCCCAAACAACCCCTCCCGGAAAATATACACTTTCAAATATTCTCCAATGAAGACTATTTCATTGATTTGTCATCAATATTTATTGATTTAAATGTTGCGGTGAAGAAAAAGTCAGATAAAAAAGCTCCAACCGTTGCCGGTGGTCTTTCCTAAGAAAACTATATTCTACACAGCCTATCCATGCAAATTAATTCAATTATTAATGGAACGTTGGTGAGTACTAGCAATAATTTATCCAACTATGCAACTTACATACAATTTATGATGATGACACCAAAGGCATACAAGGAGTTGAGAGGACTGTCATTGGGCTATGAATATCGATCAGGTGTTGATACTGACGGCGAGTTGACTACTGCAGTGAGCCAGGAGTTTCATTTAGTTGGAAAATTAAATCATGAGATATTCAATTTATCCCAATGGTTACCCCCAATGTCAAGATTGACATAAAGTTACAACTGGGCCCATCAAATTTCATTTTGAGAAAAACACTTCCTGCAGCACCCGATACAAATGTCATTATCACATCGGCAATTCTCCACGTCCGAAAACGACAGGTTATGAGCTCTGTTGCATTGGCAGTGGAAAAGCTAAGAGCCAATGGCAACAATATTAAACTTCTTGTCCCCCATACGATCACCAATCAACGTCGCATTGCCACCGGATCTCGTAGCTATACTGATTCATCATTTATAAATGGAGAAATCCAATCAAAAATCGCTTTGACCTTTGTGAATAGTGACATTGCCGTTGGATCCTGGACTGAATCCCCCCATGATTTAAATTTTTTCGGTCTATCTAGCCTTGTGTGCAAAGTGAATGGTATTCCTCTGTACACTCTATCATTTGACAAAAATCCTATAGAACTCTGTACGAGTTGACCATACAATCCCTAGATCATGACTCCCAACTATTTGAAAATGGAATAACCGATTCAATGTTTTCAAAAAAGCATGGCGTAATTCCTTTGGACTTGTCGGGGACTCAGGATATGAGCTTAGTACGAACAGGGAATGTACGTTTAAAGTGTACATTTGCCGATGCTTTGATTGAGAGTATCACGCTAATATCATTGATTCAATTTGAAACCTATTGGAAAATCACACCCGACGGCAGTGTTCTACTAGACCTAGCACCATGAAAACAAACCAAATAATCAACGTATTTAGTATGGATCCATACATGTCCCAGTACAAGTCCTTTTGCATACCATCGGATTTCATTGAAAAAGTTCCAAGTGTTAACAATACCCTAATCATTGTTAATAGCAGTCCATCGTCATTGAAGATCGGGCACTGGCTTTGCAAATTTACATACAGCGAAGAATATTGGATTTTTTGATCCTCTTGGCCTATCGTATAAAATCTACACTCCACACATCATCAACTTTATTCAAAGCAGTGGGAAAACCATTATTCAAAATCAACGGAGAGTACAGGATCTAACGATTAAGACATGTGGCTTTCATGCACTACTCTTTTTCATGTTCAGATGTCGTGGCTATACCTACAAGCCGTTTCTCAACATCTACATTGACTTATTTCGTTTGAATGACTTTCTAGTGGAAAATATACTTACAAGCGTATTTAATATTTATTTTATTGCCTTACTAATAAAATGTTCTAAAAATGTATTTGAAATTGTTTATTAACAAATGATAAAAAATTGTATATACATGATAAAAACGGCTTTTCTACTCTTTAGATTTCATCTTCTACTAGGTACTTATCAATAATAGCAGATTTGGAAAGAAAATCCGAATTCACTGTGTACTGGTCCTGATTTACTACAATGTAAGGCTTGAATGTTCTACAGAAGAGTGTACCTTCACTCTTATCATGTATCTTTGTATTGTCAATGTTTCTATTCTCATTCATTCTGTAGAATTCACATGTTTCAAGTTGCTTATTTGAAGCAATGTCACAAACAGTGTCCTCAAGTGGCGAATCACATTCTGTTACAGCCAAATAAAAATCAGTGGGCTTATAATCATAATACCCATTGTCTTCACAACGATGACGTAGAAAACAAATTCTTTTGTTGTTCCAGCAGTTGAATCGCTGACCCGGCTCCTCCTCCCAGAACAATCTAAATCCACGACGATACCAATCTCTTAGCAATTAACTAAAATCACGCTTAGGATTCTTTCCAATCATACCAGGATATGTATTCTCCCATTGATTGCATTTATCATAGTGGTAATTCGAGCATAGGTGCCCTCTAGGATGAGAGTCACACACCTCTTCAAGACAGGAATTACAACCTTTAATTTGTACAGCATATCCTCTATGCAATTTACACGGGTTGCATAATCTGCACTTTTCATCATACTCATCAATCATTGTGCAATTCTCACATGATGACCAGCTGTCCAGTGTTTACATGCATAGTGGAAATGTATGGAACATTTTTTCATGTGTTGACACTCTCACTGCCACAATGAAACTGAGCTACCAACAACAACAAATTGAGTGGGATAGAGAGAGAGACAGAGAGAGGAGTAAATCATCCTTGAACACCATCTTTCTCATGAAAAAAAAGTCCTAAATTTCTAAACTAGTGTTTAAAAGCATATCCACAATATCATTTTGCCGTGTCGTGATTATTATATCAATAAATTATGTAAATGCATTTGGACCACAACGTAAAAGTTGCATGTAGTAGTCTAATGATGGAAGAACAGTTTTCATTATATCGACTAGCATTCCCTGAGAATATATCCTCCCTTGAATAGACTGTTCTGTAAAGTCGTCAACTAGAATCCAAAATTTGCCCATACGAACTAGGTTCCCTATGGTTCACTCTTTCTCAAATCGATCCATTTTTTAGAGTCCTAAGACTCTCACAACCAACTTTTGACTAACCAGAATTTTTTCTACTCTAAAAATATACGCTAGTCTACTATAGAAAGAAAAATACCTTTGATTTAGAAACAATTTTACTCAGCATACTTACAACAATAATGATCACTGATTCATTTTGTTTTCATCACTATATTTCATTAGCATATCTAATGCTGCCTGAAGTCTATTTATTTACACAATACTCTGTTGCACAGCAAAACATAATTGTTCCTCCATTTTAAATTTACTTAAGGATATTACATATCTAGCATACATATCATCCCATTCAAGGCATAGTCTACAGCCTCCTGTTATTTCCACAGCCACATTTGGTATTCGTATGTCTTTGATGCTGCTGCTTCCAGCTCCATCATCAATCTCCGATAATGTAAATACTCCACTCATTTTCTCTACTAATATCCTCTCAAATAAACTATTCTCTCTGAATTTAATTCTCTTACTAATAAGAATTGCAATGAAAATCAGTCGTTTTATTCGAATCCAATTACCAATCAAGTTATCGTATATGGAGTAACCTCCGCTCTCTCCGATTGGCCCTAAAAAATGGGTGTTGCCTCAAAAACCAGTCTGGTTGCGTTATACAATCTCAATTATACTATTTTTTTCAGGAGGAGGAGGTGGGTGTCCATAATACTTGGTATTACAAGACATTAAGGATCTAATACCATGGGATTGGTTGTCAAATGGAGAGGGTTAGTCTATGGTGAGAGATTTCCGCCTTCCTCGCGCCCTTTTGGTTTACGGTCTATCTCCTCAAATTTCACACACTTTTGCCCGCATCCATAGCTTACGTTTTCTTGGTTTTCTGCACTATTTTTTGACATCTGGTCAAACTTTTCCATAGCCTCATCGATTTTTACCTCTGATTCTACTATGATTATAGCCTGCACGAGATTTTCATGTTTCTGTGATAATATTAGCCTTAGTAGCTTTTTTTGTAACCCTTTTGTAAAAGTATGTAATTGTGATTTTTGTACCGTCTCGTCACTTCCGCCTTTTTCCAACTGTAAGCATTTAGACCGACAAATTTTGTCTGCATACACCCTAATACTAGTCGAGGCATTGAATTTAACTATCTCTGTTCCTAGCCTCTCGGAAACACTTGTTTCTATGAAACTTGTTTTAAAAGATTCTATTAGAGTTCTAATGTCCTTGGGCTCTTTTTCCTTAATTGACTCAAAATTTTTAAGCGCGCTTCCCTTTAATCTAGCTACAACGCATTGCTCTTTAACCTTATTTTCAAACGTCTCAGTTAATTCGTCAAAAATTTTCAATTTTTCAATGAATTCATCGACATACGAAATTCCCGCGCACTCTGGTATAATTTTTGCAATTTCAAATGCCTTTGATAGGGAAGCCTTTTTTTCATTTGGTAAAGCCATTTTTGTTTCAATATACAATTTTTATTTAGTTTTCTCGACCCAGTTTCCTGCAAGCCACCAGCTGTAGTAAAGTGCGTTTAAGGTGTAGTAAACTGAGAATATGGTTGCCACCCGGCTGTCACTAGCTGGTATAACGTAGGTTTGGGTTGGTACCTTTTTACGCCCTTTATAGGGGGTATTATTACAACCCTAAGGTGGGTAAACTTTGGTAGCGTGCCTTAGAACTTGGCCTGACTAATTATCTTGGGTGTACCGACTGGGGTTAATCGAGAGACTAAACTAACGTTGTAGAGAGGTTTGGTATAGTACAATAACTATAGTATAATATAGTACAATAATTTATAAAATATTTGTCATTTAAGGTCTCATTTTCCAGGAGGAATCTTTTATTGGTAGGGGAATGATTAATTGAGGGGGGTTGTGTTTTAAGGCCTTATTTGCAAAAACAGTTGGAAACAAAATTGAAAAAGCAGATTTTTTTTCAAATGAAATTTAAAACCAATCTTAAAACTTAAAATGAAGAAGAAATGTTTCATATATGAAAGAGGTTGCCTAATCATCTGCCCCTAACTCGTTACGCTAAAGCATCTTGATGCAGTAAAAACCTTTTTATTCTCATTTAGCGACCTTTTTGTTTTAGCAGTTGTTATAGAATTAGGAAAATAGTTAAAACTTTAGCGTAAAGAACGAAGTCTCGCACCCAAAGACGTCCCGTAGTCTTATGGAATAACAAAACTAAAAAAAGTCCTTGACTTCTAAATATGTTTCATAGCTGTTTTAAAATATGTCTCTCTGCTGATTTTTCAGAGTACTTTTTTCTAGAACCTTTAATTTCTGTTCAAATGGATCCTTTTCAAATATTTTAGGATATTTTTTTTTAAGCCATTTAGATTTTCGAACCAATGCTCCTAGACTAATTGAAGAGGGTTCGTTTGATTTGAAATTGAAAGTTCTAGTGCTCATTTTCTTTTATCGAAAAAAATGGAGGGAAACTAGCCCCCTCCCCCTCCGACCTCCCATGCTTCTTTTTTACCAAAAGTCGTCATATCAAAATTTTGAGATAGCCCTTTTTTCAGCATAGTTCAAGATCCAATGAATATACTTTTGGGATAAAAATCCCTCCACATTCCCTGGGGAAAGGATTGTTACTAAGTTGAGAGTTCTTCCAATGTAAAATAACCCCTCCTGGGGGAAATTCCACCTGTATAATTACAACCACCTGTATAATTACTATTGGTCCTTCTCCCATGCCTCCCCCCCCCCAAAGTCGCCCGAACAAAACTTTGAGGTAGCCATTTTGTTCATTATAGTTCAAGGTCCAATAAATACGCTTTTGGGGATAACAGCCCCCTTACATTCCCTGGGAAAAGGAATGTAAGTTATAAAATTTGCCCCACTCTTTATGTATAGTATTTATTATTGGGAAGTATCCATACATTTTTCGAAAGGAGGGAGGTTCTTCTGGGAGGTGTTTTCAATAGAGAAATTGTCCGTATAGAGGGAACTTTTCGGGGGGGGGGGTGAACTTCTTAGGGCAAATTTTCAATTGGGGGTATTTACCAGAATTTCAATACCAAATTCTTTTATTTGTTTTACTTTCTCTTTGCCTACTTAGTTTAACATTATCGGACGTTCCACAGGAAACTTCCCTCCACGGAAAAATTCCCCCTGGAAAGTTCACCCCCCAGGAACGTCCCTCTCTACGAAAAATTTTACCTCGAAAAATCCTCCCATCAGAAACCCCCCCCCCCAAAAAAAATGTCTGAATACTTCCCAATGACGAATGCTGTACGTAAACAATGGGCAAATTTTATATCTTAAAAATTTCCCATTGGGGTATTTTTAGCAGGAGCAACTTTCCACTGGGGGGATTTCTGGGAAAAATTTTCCACGTAAGAGAGTCTCGCCCTCAACCCCTGCCTGGATGGTGCAATGCTGAATCTGATTGAATCAATGGTCCAAGAATATTTGAAGAGGGTTCATTTGAATGAAAATTAAAAGTTCTAGAAAACAGTTGGCTAATATAAGAAAACAGTAGAAAACATATTTTAAAACATGTGAAACATATTGTTTTGAAACATACGTGTAAGCTGTGAAACGTATTTAGAATAGCTTTGCATTGTCAAGTCCTTTTTCGGAGTTCTGTTATAATATTTTCTTACTTCTAAATAAGTAAATATTGTATTCTAAACGAGAATAAACCTTAAAGAAGCTGTCTAGTGATTTCTTATATATTACTATTCGATACAGTATGGATAAATAAAAATATATAATAAATTTTACTTAACTCTCTCTTAAGGAAATATGTTTCAAGTATCGATGGCCGTTCTAGTCAAACAGTTGGTGGTAATGAACTGTAAGCAAAGAGTGACTCGGCTCTCAGACAGTTCGCGGTAACGAGCTGTAAGTAAGGAGTGACTTGGCTCCCAAACAGTTGGTGATAACGAACTGTATTACTTTCTGTAAGAACAAATTTGTGAGAAATTGATCACCAGTTGAACTATTATATGTGTAAGCTAAGAATTGGCTTTTCATGCTGATTCCCAATATAAAGATTTATTAAGTTTAATGTTACCCATCAGAAGCTATAAGCATAAGAAAATTTGTCTGATTTTCAAAAAAGGGAGGAAACACCCCCAAAATATAATGGAATCTTAATGAAAGTTGCACTATCACATTCAGCATATCAAAAATTTTGTTGCAGAGGTTTCAAGCCCCAATCTACAAAAATATGGAAGTTTGTTTGTGTTTTGCCAGAAGAGAGATCACTAATGTTTGTTTATTGGCTATTTTTTTCTCATGGGTAATCGTTTCGAACTAATGGTCCTAGAATGTTTGTAGAGGGTTAATTTAAACGGAAGTTAAAAGTTATAGTTGCTTTTTAAGCGACCAAAACGATTGGAGGGCAACTAGCCCCCTTCCTATGGACACTTTTTCCTCAAAGCCGTTCCATCAAAAATTTTAGGTAGTCATTTTGTTGAGCAGAGTTCAAGGTCCAATAAAAAGGCTTTAGCGGATAACAATCCCTCTACTTTCCCTGGGAAAAGGGATGTAAGCTATAAAATTTTCCCCATAGTTTACGTACAGTATTTGTTACTGGAATTTGTCGCTTTTCAGGGGGGAAGAGATTCTGCTTTCAGGATTTTTCGAGGGAAGAATTCTTCTTGGAGAGGGAAGATTTCGGGGGCGAGGATTTCCCAAATTTGTCCGATCAAACGTTTGAGATAGCCATTTTTATCAGTGTAGTTCAAGGTCCAATAAATATGCTCTTGGGGATAACAATCCCTCCAAATTCCCTGGGAAGAGGGATGTAAGTTTTGAGATTTGTCCATTGTTCACATATAGTATTTGCTTCTGGGAAGTATCCAGAATTTTTTTTGGGGGGGGGGGGGTAGTTTTTACTGGGAGGATTTTCGAGGGAAGAATTTTTCGTGGAGAAGGAAGTTTCCAGAGGGTGAACTTTCCAGGGGAATGTTTCTCGTGGAGAGGGAAGTTTCCTGTATTCGCAACCTATATTCTGGGAAGCATTTTCAAACGGAGCTCCAGTAAGCTTATAGACCATTTATTGCAAATCGCAAGACAGATACCACAGTTTAGCACTTTCATTTGTGATAGTTTACGCCAGTTTTATTAGCATTCTAAAATATGCATATCTCTGACTTTTCAGTATTTTGTCCAATAGACGAAGAAAAATGCATTGATAAAGGCAAGACAACTGCTTGGTTTTTCTTAGGTACATAGAACACTAAAATGAGTTAGTCCCAGCAGCTAAACATAGAAGATTAGGGCTCTCTTTTGCTGTTTGGCAGAAAGGAGTTAGGGATTACCGCCTTGTCCCTCTTCAACGTACCAAAATAAGTTAAGCGTGTTGTCTTCAATTTTTCTGAGAGCTCAAGAAACGAATACCAGTTATCTCCTGTAATATTTTAATTGGGACCACTTAAGTGGTCAACCAGCGTGAGGACAGTTAGTGTGGGAATGCTAGTATTAGATTTTTCAATCAAAGGTTTTTTATCTGGCATATATGAATAGGACTTAAGACTGCACTTAAGACTCAGGACTTAAGAGTGCGAGTTTCAAACTGATCAGAGAAGGACTTTTTTGTGGTTCATTTTTTCCCCCAATCATTTCATCCCTAAAGGCGCATTCATTTTACCTCTCGAACATTTTCAAGGAATGGCTATCTTAAACTTTTGATTAGATGTCTTTAGAGGTTCCAGCGTGCTCAAGTATCATAAAAGGTAGGGGAGGGGTTTATAGCCCGCCTGTCACTTCCAACTCTTGAAAAGACAAAAAGATTTGCCATTTCAAATCGAATGGGCTTGCTCCGATGATTCTGGGAACCCTGTTTGCATACTTTTCTATATACAAAAATTGAATGTTGATGGCCTATAGAAATTTACATAGGCGGCACTGTTGTGCTGTCTCTGATTAATTATGAAAATTGTAAAGTACCCAGAGTAAGATCCAACTAGTTTTAATCAGGTAAAATATATTAAATTGACCCTCAAAGCGCCAATGTTTTAAATGTAGTTCGTTAAATGTGGTTATTAACAAGTTGTTGAAATCGTATTTTAGGACCTAAAATTTGGTCATTAGCAAAATATAATAATTGTATCTTTTAATCTTAACCAACTACCAAGAATTTTTCTTTGGTATTTTTGGTGATATGTTCCCTTAGGATTCTTTAGGTTCATTTTCTAGATTTAGGAACCGAAACAGAATTATTAAAGGAAGGTTATAATTATATAATTCAACCTTTTACCAGCTACATAACTTTTGGTTATTGCTTGTCCAAGAGTACGTGTAACTTTATGAGTAAATTATGTACGTTACCTATATTTTTGGTGTACCTTTCAGGATCCTTCAGGCCCTATATTTAAATTTAGGACTTAAAATGTGATCATTAAATAAAGATGATAATTCTATTTTTTCGTTTTTAACTGCCTTCAAGTTTTTCCTATTGTATAATTCTTTGCAGTCTGTGCCTTCTTAGACCCTTGAGGTCTTAAATACCTTTCAGGCCCAATAACTATATTTAGCATATGAAATATGATCTGTGTCTTATGTCAGTCTGTGCCTTATTCGACCCTCTAGGTCCTAAATTCAAAAATAGTCTTTCATCCAAACGAAAATTTTCTGTAACATCAGACTTCCAGTCAGAGTCTAACAGTGGAGAATTTTGTGCTTATACTTAGTGATGATTCGCTTTTGTGAGCCAAATGTAATCCAAGTCTAAATTTTGTGCTGTTAATTATAAGTGTAAACTCATTGTTTTGATCGATCGATATGTTCAGCAGATACTGATAACTTAATTTCATATTTCATTTACAGGCTATGTACAACATTATCGTTACATTTAAATTGATGTCAAATACCAACGTTAAATCTGGGGAGACGTGAAGGACAGAGTTGTCTTAAGAATTCTGAATAAAGTCATGATGGCGTGTGTCAAGAGGTGGCCAATATTCATCGTGGTTTCAATGGTGTTCTTTTTTAGTTGTATTTACTACAGTAAATTTGAATCAGAATTTGTAACTGATCTTGATATTATTTCAACAGCTACTGAAGCTGCTGCAAAAGAACTATTTGATAAACATACTATAGAAAAATCACAAGATGCAGCATTTCCAGATATTAGCTATGTTAATGCTACATTCTTTATTGAAGTGAGCGGTAAGCCAGACTTATCGTACCGGCAGATGTGTGCTGTAGAAGCTGCAGCTGTAGCACATAGTACCTACCCTGTAATTGTGTATATGACTGGGTTTAATGGAACTAGGTCTCCTTGGACGAAACCATTCAAAAATCTGGAGATTAGAACGTTAAACCTAGATGAACTTTTTCTAAACACTCATTTAGAGAAGGTTTACACATCCAAGGATTTCAGGGAAAAACCTGTTATTGAGCATGTTGCAGATCTATCTAGAGTAGCTTTGTTGAAAAAGCACGGAGGGTTATATCTTGACATTGACATGATTCTAATGAAATCGGCTCTAGCCTTAGAGTCATTTATTCTAAAAAACCGAGGGAATGGTGTCCTAAGGTTCGATAAAAGATCTCCTCTCTTAGCGAAATTCTACGAAAAAATTGGTGATGTCACGTACAAGCGCAGTGATTATACTCTTTTAGGTTCAAAGATGATAAGACAGGTTGTAAAAGAAATATGTCATCTAAATGATACAGCTGCAAACTTTAAAACAGCTGCAGAAATATGTCATATAAATTTTGTTGATGACGAAGTTTTTGAGCCTGTGGCGTGGTTTGAATTTAAGAAATTATTTAGTAAAGATGTAGATCTAAGCAAGTTTCGAACAAGGGTCTTGAAGAAAGCTGTAGCCTTTCATTTTGCAGGTCATGTGACAAATAATATACCTGTTTTCAAAAATAGCTCTTCTCTATTCAACGAAATCGCCAAGAAATATTGTCCGAATATGTTTAGGAATTTTCCCTTTAAATATTGATAATATATATATATATACATATATATATATATATATATATATATATATATATATATATATATATATATATATATATATATATATATATATATATATATTTACTTATTTATATATAAACACCTATGCCCTTCAGGCATTGTTTCTTAGGCATAGGATCCCAGTGTCTAGAAAAGGACAGAAGAACCCTCCCTTAAAAATTGAAATTCGTCTTATTCTTCTTTTTGACCCAGCAGCCTCCCAGTCATTGGAAAAAAATATCAAGTTTTCTTTAATACTTAAACTTCTGTATATTTTTGATAATATTCTGATAGATTATAAAATATTTATAAACGACTTTTCAATAAATCTTAGCTGAGGGAGGAGGGATATAATACTCTACGATATCGCTGAAGCATGCTAATACCAATGTTAAACTTTTCATAAACGCTTTTAGACTACAATTAAACCAATAATGCAGTAATGTAAACAGAAACGTACTTTTTATTGTTACATACTGTATTTACGTATTCGAGCCTGTGTATTTTAGTTGTTAATCATTAAATTATCTTTATTTATTGAAATCTTTTGTTATTGGAGTTAAGCCAAGTAATTATTTTTGTGTTACAATTTGACTACTGTGAGTTCACCTTGGAGCAAGAAAGGAAATTGTGTTTTTGTAAGCAAGAAATGAAATTGTGTTTTAGTGAGCAAGAAAGGAAATTGTGTTTTTGTGACAGCTTGTTGTAAATTTTGTTTTTGTCCCTCTTCTCCACCAGGCACATATGCAAGAGTTTATTCTAAATCTGCATTTAGGTTGAGGAGGAGGGCTGGCTCTTCAAAGCACCCCAATATATAATGAGTGTGTTATTACAGTTGTAGTCAAATTATGGCCCGTAGGATATTCTTCCAGCGTTAATGGCTAATCTTTTCTGCCTTAAATCACCTTCTAAATGCTCACTGGCAGCGTTTCGTTTTATCAATACTTGTAAACTAGGAACATTGAAATTTGTTTGCAAAACATAGGTGAAGGGTCTGAATGATTCCTATGCAATGCTCAATGATTGTTAAGTCATACCCAATGGAATATTTTCTCTCAAGTCACTTGTGACTCTGTAACGTGCACTATGGTACTCTGCACTATGTCTTATATGGATTAATTTACGCGCAGTACTACTTCTACTAATACTAACAACTCACAACAGCATCAAGCCACCTGAGGCTAACACAGCTACGCACGCTGCTCCTCCATCCCAATCTATTGAAAGTCTCCCTCTTTGCACCCTCCCAGGAAGTTCCTATTTCTCATGAATCTTTCTTTGTGACATCCTCCCACTCCAACAGCGGACGACCTGCTTTCCATTTAGCCCTAGACAGTTGGCCGAAAAGGGGAATCTTCGGCGATTTGTCATCCTTCATCTGCAGAACGTGCCTAAACCAACTCAACCTTTCTCTCATTACAACCCTAGAGAGCGGGATTGAACCGCACTTTTCGTACAGCCTACTGTTTTAAATACGGTCAGTCAGCTGGGTATCCGGAACAATCCAAGGCAATTCCCTGGAAAACATCTTTACAGGCAGTGGAATTATTATAGTTAACTATTGGCTGAGTTAAAGTATGTGGAGAACTTAAAATAGAACTTAAAGCTTATTTGTTAAGTTTTAATGATGTAATTGTTAAGTTTTTAAGTTTATTTTGCATTTTAACGCTGTTTATGGTATAAAATCATGGGAATTTTTGCAAAATTGACATAATTAAATAATAACGTGTCGTCTCCTTCAAATTTTTGCTACCAACGATGAGAAAGTCATCACCAAAAAGCAAATAACTTCGCTATATTCAAATTCCACAAGTTTAAGAGATATGAACATAAAAGGCATTACATACATTTATTAAATTTAACCCATCAATAACTTTTAAACTATTAAGGCTCAATTATTTTGAATTTTTTTTTTGCGGATCGGATATCTTTTCTAAATCTGGAAGTTCACTAATTTCAAATTTTGATGGTATAAGAACTAAACATATTGATGTTACAGCAATGAATCAAATTTATTTCCTGACATTTCGGCTCGAAACCAAACAGATCAGATCAGTTGAGCCCTAAAGGCGTAAATGATCTTAGTTATATATATTTTTACCTTCGGGACAGAAAAAAATGTATATATTGATCAAATCTTCAAACTTCGAACCTTCAAAAATCATATTACAGGTACGGCTTTCATCTGAGGTTACGGCTGTGGCTAACAGTTGCAGCCATTCCCTGTTTCAACGAGAGGTAATTCTTTTCTTAACATCATGTCTTACTAATGAGGTTTTTACTATAGGCTATGAATTTGAATTGCTAGAATTAAATATTACCATGTTTTGCCAAAAACTAAAAATGGCAACAAAAAATTTGTTTTGTTGTTGAATGCATTAAAAAGTGAAAATCGTTCCTGCTGCTTGAAAAATTGGAGACTTTTAAGCCTAAAATTTAGAGGGGTAAATTATTTGCTACAATTAGAAGACAACTTTCTATACCATGACTGACTACCTCCCACTTAATTTTTTAGTTTTACAAAATTTAATTTTTTGGGCTGCAGGAAAACACTTTTTTTGGTATGTTTAGATACATGAACGTTTTTTTTTTTTTGCACTGAATTTTGCTGCATAGAATTATTGCCCGAGTGGAAGTTTTAATCATGTTATTTCCTTTTACTATTCTACCCCTTCCACTTCGATGAGTTGGACTGCTTGAATTGGAATTTTCACAATTCTCTTCTCTTTTTTTGTTCTAATAACTGAAATCTGGTTTTTATAATTTTTTTTGAATTTTATTAGCATATAAATTTTGTTGCACTAAGCTGCGGTTCTAATAATTCTATTTCCCTTTCCTGTTCTGCCGGTTTCAACTCAGGAACTAGACTGGATTTTAATTTTTGTTTTGCTGTTGGATAAATTTTTTCGGATTGAAATGGAAATTCAGTAATTTGATTTCCTTTATTTTATCTGTCAACTTCAACTCCGTATTTAGACTGTATTCCTTAAGAAAACTGTAGCTGATGTTTCTCCAGACAAATTATAGTTAATCTTATTTCCCTAATCTTCTCCATGAAGTTTCATATCAAAACGTTTCTTATAACTTTCCCATGTTGGATATTATTTCTTCTGAATTACTCCTTACATAGCTGACTTTCCTTACTTAATCCAAATGAAAATAAGATGTTTTTCATGCTTGGTTGCTTGGATTTGGGAGAAATTTAAGTTCAGATTTTCCCACCAGTGTTTCCGTTCCATTAATGTGGGAATAAAGTATTTAGGTTCGAAAAAAGAGTAGAATTATAGTAGGACACAATCCGGAAGTAAGTATGTTATCGTGCTTACTATTTGAACAGGATTATTAACAAAATTAATTTTTACGCTATATTACCAGTGTTTCCACTTGAAATTTTTTGAATCCCTAAAAGACTGGTGGAAAATCCCTAGAAATACCTATTTTCAATACCAAAATCTAGAAAAGTTTCCCCATTTTCTGACATGTTTCCAAGTTAAAAGTAAAGCCTTATTAGGTTGACTTTTAATAGCATTTGTTCAAGACGACCTATTTTGAAACTCAAAACCTTTTATTTGTACCAAAATATCTTATTTTGACGTTTAAAACAATGCTTTGTATTTATCGACTAGTTAAGTTCGGTTTACATTTATAGATTCCGGGTCAAGGTCTCAGAATCCAGACCATATGAATATATTTTATTTATTTGTTTTTCTTTGCCATTAATTTTTCCTTCTCTATTGCTGCTTTTGCAACACCCTCATTTTTATTTGAATTGGTACGAAAGATTGGCATGAATGATATCTAACCGGTCGCTTTTTAACGCATTGTTTTTGTTTTGTTTTTTTTATATTGAGATGTTAATTTGAAGCAGAGTGTAGTAGCAAAAATGAATCGCTTAAAGCTTGATTTAAGGACAGCGCCTGTATTTTGATCTTTTGAATTATTCAATTTTAACTAGTGTAGACTGCTACCTTACTCCCATTTTTTCAGAAAATCCCGAATGTAGACGCACTTCAAACTGTATTAAAAAAAATTAACGAGAACTATCAAATAATAAGATTTATGAGAAAACAGCAGATACAAATATTGATACCCCGAGTCAGCGTTGTCGTCGCCATCCCCATCGTCTTTCCCAATGCCTAAGCAAGTGACGTATTTAGACGCAGTCGTATCGGATTTCACGGACTTCATTTTTTCATTAAACTCTCGGTGAACGTAGGGTGGCCTTTACGCTTCATCCCATACTTGACAGAAATCGTCGCAGCCAAAGCTACGTTTTTGATCCCATTCCTCTTTTCATTTTTTACTGTTATCAGAATTTTGAAAAGTCTTTCCAAAATGACATTTGAGCAGGGAAGTCAAAAATAAACCAAATGACCTGAAGAACGCTAGTGAACTTTAGCACTCCACTTGGCGTCTTGATGGACGCAACCCAGTTCCAAAAATCAATCGGGTTCCCGCCACTGAGCAAACTGTCATCTCGACTAGGCAGCTTCAGTGCCCGCCACACTTTTTCAACCAGCCCAAAATCCGACGAGGGGTGCCCAAACTTTTGGCAAAAATGCCGCAACGATAGAATATCACCATCCAATACGACTTTTGGGTCTACAATCTCTACGAAGTTTTTAAATGTCGTGATCAAATGGAAGTCGGTCGACTAGCAGGGACACAGCTTCAATATAAAATTTGTGGGCAATCTCCTTGTTGCTCTTGCATTTCTTCGTGAGCATTGTATCTTTTCCTTGTAAGGAAAACAGACGGATGGTCGCTTCTAGTCCCAGGTAAACCTTAGAGGTGGGCAGGAAAAATTCTTCTCTTTTAAGGTCCACAGACTGAACAGACTCAATTTGTTTCACATAGTCTATTACCATGAAATCCAGACGAAGGCTCTTCACAACCTCTAGCACTTCTTTTTCAAGCAAGTAAAATCGGAAATATGCATAGGTGCTTCTTTTTGTCTATCACGTCGTCTTTCCACGTTGGTTATTTTGTTTCAAATTTTGCGTGCCTATCCATGTCCGACGAAAACACGAACGTTTGTCAATCAATTTTGCCGAAATCCCGCCGTTGTATCCGAAATTACTATTTACGTAACAAAAATCCATAGGCTTGGCAAGGGAACATGTGGAAAAACAACATTTAAAGTAGAAATAAAGTACTAAAGTAGTCCTAAAAATATTAGAGGAGAAACATTAAAAATAAAGTAGTCTTCTCTAAAATATAGTAGAAATTAAAGCACTGTTTCCCACGTCCTTTTGGAAGCAGCGCTATCTCTATAGATTTGTTAATGACCTTTTTTGTGCATAAGATAGCTCTACTTTCGAATATGCTTTGAGTAAGCTCTTACTATAGAAATAAGAAAGACTAAAAAAGAAAAGAAAAAAAAAATATATACCAGGTTATAGATGGGGCATATCGACAAAGCATATCGATCAATGACCATATATTTTCTATCTATGTCAAAGCTAATAAAAATGTATAATTTCTACTTTTGTGTATAATACCGCAAAGTCAACCAAAACTCTCTTTCATAAATGAAAAAATAAAAGCCACATATGACAAAAAGTCAACATCTTATTCAAAAGCTATCTCCCATTTCAGCCATTCTATTAAATATATAAATATCTTATATAACTAGTCCCCAAATGTGGGCAAACTTAAATTAAGGAGTTCGAAGCAATTTAGAGTTACCTTGATCAGAAATTTTACCCCAATGCACACATATTTTTCTGAGCTATACTGGTATTTCATTATTGTCTCTCTATTCCAAGGAATAAAGTTAGAAAGTGCGATGTATAAGATAAATTCTCCCCATAAAGAAAGATATATATATATATATATATATATATATATATATATATATATATATATATATATATATATATATATATATATATATATATATATATATATATATATAGGGATAGCTTAAAATAACGTTATTTGGTGTCTATTACAAAGCAAGCTCTTAAGGCCACGGGGGCTGTTATGGGGGCTGATCCCCAATATATAACAGCTATATTATTGGTACTGGTCCGTAAGGATTCCATGCAGCTTCACATAGGATTCTGCACCTATTTTAAAAACTGAACTAAGAAATCAAGTTTCCCTTAACTTCAAAAAAGTTCAAAAAAGTAGCTTCATAAAGTATTCATGGTATGCGGTGCCGTAAGACAGTTTTGATTTTGCTGTTCAAAAGCCGTTATGTTGTACACTATAACATTTACTGAAGAGCATAAAAAAATCCTTTTAGTATGGAACCTGGAGAAATCTGGTTAAGGTAAGGATTTAAGGTAAGGCAAGGATTTTGAACAGCTCTGGCTGTTCAAAATCCATTATGTTGTACAGTATAAAGTTTAAGGAAGAGAATAAAAAATCCCTCGAATCCGCAAACTGGAGAAATCTGCGTGAGGTAAGGATTTAAGGTAAGACAACGATTTTGAAGAGCTCTAGCTGTTCAAAATCCGTTATGATGTAGGGGCCTACAGTATAAAATTTACACAAGGGCATAAAAAAAATACTATGAGTCCGGAACATGGAGAAATATGGGTAAGGTAAGGATTTAAGGTAAGGCAAGAATTTTGAACAGCTCTGGCTGTTAAAAATCGATTATTTTGTTCAGTTTAAAATTTACGGAAGAGCATAAAAAAATCCTTCGGGTCCGGAACCTGGAGAAATCTGCGTAAGGTAAGGCAAGGATTTTGAACAACTCTGGCTATTCGAAATACATTATGTTGTTCAGTTTAAAATTTACGGAAGAGCATAAAAAAAATCCTTCGTTTCTGGAGCTCGTAGAAATCTGAGTAAGCCAAAGAGCTAAGGCAAGGTAGGGATTTTGAACAGCCAACGTCATGTTGTACAGTATAAAATTTACAGAAGGGTATCGATTTAAGGCATGGCAAGGATTTTGAACAGCTATGGCTGTTCAAAATCCTTTATGCTGTACAGTATGAAGTTTAAGGAAGAGAATAAAAAATCCCTCGAATCCGGAAACTAGAGAAATCTGCTTGAGGTAAGGATTTAAGGAAAGACAAGGATTTTGAACAGCTCTAGCTGTTCAAAATCCGTTATGATGTAGGGGCCTACAGTATAAAATTTACACAAGGGCATAAAAAAATACTATGAGTCCGGAACATCGAGAAATATGGGTAAGGTAAGGATTTAAGGTAAGGCAAGAATTTTGAACAGCTCTGGCTGTTAAAAATCGATTATTTTGTTCAGTTTAAAATTTACGGAAGAGCATAAAAAAATCCTTCGGGTCCGGAGCCTGGAGAAATCTGCGTAAGGTAAGGATTTAAGGTAAGGCAAGGATTTTGAACAACTCTGGCTAATCGAAATACATTATGTTGTTCAGTTTAAAATTTACGGAAGAGCATAAAAAAAATCATTCGTTTCTGGAGCTCGTAGAAATCTGAGTAAGCTAAAGAACTAAGGTAAGGCAGGGATTTTGAACAGCCAACGTCATGTTGTACAGTATAAAATTTACAGAAGGGTATCGATTTAAGGCATGGCAAGGATTTTGAACAGCTCTGGCTGTTCAAAATCCTTTATGCTGTACAGTATAAAGTTTAAGGAAGAGAATAAAAAATCCCTCGAATCCGGAAACTAGAGAAATCTGCGTGAGGTAAGGATTTAAGGAAAGACAAGGATTTTGAACAGCTCTAGCTGTTCAAAATCCATTATGATGTACAGTATAAAATTTACACAAGGGCATAAAAAAAATACTATGAGTCCGGAACATCGAGAAATCTAGGTAAGGTAAGGATTTAAGGTAAGGCAAGAATTTTGAACAGCTCTGGCTGTTAAAAATCGATTATTTTGTTCAGTTTAAAATTTACGGAAGAGCATAAAAAATCTTTTGTTTCCAGTACCTGGAGAAATCTGCGTAAGGTAAGGATTTAAGGTAAGGCAAGTATTTTGAACAGCTCTGGCTGTTCGAAATACATTATGTTGTTCAGTTTAAAATTTACGGAAGAGCATAAAAAAATCCTTCGTTTCTGGAGCCTGTAGAAATCTGAGTAACCTAAAGAGCTAAGGCAAGGCAGGGATTTTGAACAGCCAACGTTATGTTGTACAGTATAAAATTTACAGAAGGGTATAAAGAATCCTTCGAGTCCGGAATCTGGAGAAATCTGGGTAAGGTAAAGATTTTGAACAGCTCTGGCTGTTCAAAATCCTTTATGCTGTACAGTATAAAGTTTAAGGAAGAGAATAAAAAATCTCTCGAAACTAGAGAAATCTACGTGAGGTAAGGATTTAAGGTAGGACAAGGATTTTGAACAGCTCTAGCTGTTCAAAATCCATTATGATGTACAGTATAAAATTTACACAAGGGCATGAAAAAATACTATGAGTCCGGAGTATGGAGAAATATGGGTAAGTTAAGGATTTAAGGTAAGGCAAGAATTTTGAACAGCTCTGGCTGTTAAAAATCGATTATTTTGTTCAGTTTAAAATTTACGGAAGAGTATAAAAAAATCCTTCGTTTCCGGAACCTGGAGAAATCTGCGTAAGGTAAGGATTTAAGGTAAGACAAGGATTTTACACAGCTCTGGCTGTTCGAAATACATTATGTTGTTCAGTTTAAAATTTACGGAAGAGCATAAGAAAATACATCGTGTCTGGAGCCTGTAGAAATCTGAGTAAGCTGAAGAGCTAGGGCAAGGCAGGGATTTTGAACAGCCAACGTTATGTTGTACAGTATAAAATTTACAGAAGGGTATCAAAAATCTTTCGAGTCCGGAATCGGGAGAAATCTGGGTAAGGCAAGGATTTAAGGCATGGCAAGGATTTTGAACAGCTCTGGCTGTTCAAAATCCTTTATGCTGTACAGTATAAAGTTTAACGAAGAGAATAAAAAATCCCTCGAATCCGAAAACTAGAGAAATCTGCATGAGGTAAGGATTTAAGGAAAGACTAGGATTTTGAACAGCTCTAGCTGTTCAAAATCCATTATGATGTACAGTATAAAATTTACACAAGGGCATAAAAAATACTATGAGTCCGGAACATCGAGAATTCTAGGTAAGGTAAGGATTTAAGGTAAGGCAAGAATTTTGAACAGCTCTGGCTGTTAAAAATCGATTATTTTGTTCAGTTTAAAATTTACGGAAGAGCATAAAAAATCTTTCGTTTCCGGAACCTGAAGAAATCTACGTAAGGTAAGGATTTAAGGTAAGGCAAAGATTTTGAACAGCTCTGGATGTTCGATATACATTACGTTGTTCAGTTTAAAATTTACGGAAGAGCATAAAAAAATCCTTCGTTTCTGGAGCTTGTAGAAATCTGAGTTAGCTAAAGAGCTAAGGCAAGGCAGGGATTTTGAACAGCCAACGTTATGTTGTACAGTATAAAAATTCCAGAAGGGTATAAAATATCCTTCGAGTCCGGAATCTGGAGAAATCTGGGTAAGGGAAGGATTTAAGGCATGGCAAGGATTTTGAACAGCTCTGGCTGTTCAAAATCCTTTATGCTGTACAGTATAAAGTTTAAGGAAGAGAATAAAAAATCCCTCCAATCATGAAACTAGAGAAATCTGCAAGAGGTAAGGATTTAAGGAAAGACAAAGATTTTGAACAGCTCTAGCTGTTCAAAATCCATTACGATGTACAGTATAAAATTTACACAAGGGCATAAAAAAAATACTATGAGTCCGGAACATCGAGAATTCTAGGTAAGGTAAGGATTTAAGGTAAGGCAAGAATTTTGAACAGCTCTGGCTGTTAAAAATCGATTATTTTGTTCAGTTTAAAATTTACGGAAGAGCATAAAAAATCTTTCGTTTCCGGAACCTGGAGAAATCTGCGGAAGGTAAGGATTTAAGGTAAGGCAAGGATTTTGAACAGCTCTGGATGTTGGAAATACATTATGTTGTTCAGTTTAAAATTTACGGAAGAGCATAAAAAAATCCTTCGTTTCTGGAGCCTGTAGAAATCTGAGTTAGCTAAAGAGCTAAGGCAAGGCAGGGATTTTGAACAGCCAACGTTATATTGTACAGTATAAAATTTCCAGAAGGGTATAAAAAATCCTTCGAGTTCGGAATCTGGAGAAATCTGGGTAAGGTAAGGATTTAAGGCATGGCAAGGATTTTGAACAGCTCTGGCTGTTCAAAATCCTTTATGCTGTACAGTATAAAGATTAAGGAAGAGAATAAAAAATCTCTCGAATCCGGAAACTAGAGAAATCTGCAAGAGGTAAGGATTTAAGGAAAGACAAGGATTTTGAACAGCTCTAGCTGTTCAAAACCATTATGATGTACAGTATAAAATTTACACAAGGGCATAGAAAAAACTATGAGTCCGGAACATGAAGAAATCTGGGTAAGGTAAGGATTTAAGGTAAGGCAATAATTTTGAACAGGTCTGGCTGTTAAAAATCGATTATTTTGTCATTATGATGTACAGTATAAAATTTAAACAAGGGCATAAAAAAAATACTATGAGTCCGGAACATGGAGAAATCTAGGAAAGGTAAGGATTTAAGGTAAGGCAAGAATTTTGAACAGGTCTGGCTGTTAAAAATCGATTATTTTGTTCAGTTTAAAATTTACGGAAGAGCATAAAAAAATCCTTCGCTTCTGGAGCCTGTAGATATCTGAGTAAGCTAAAGAGCTAAGGCAAAGCAGGGATTTTGAACAGCCAACGTTATGTTGTACAGTATAAAATTTACAGAAGGGTATCAAAAATTCTTCGAGTCCGGAATCTGGAGAAATCCGGGTAGGGTAAGGATTTAAGACATGGCAAGGATTTTGAACAGCTCTGGCTGTTCAAAATCCATTATGCTGTACAGTATAAAGTTTAAGGAAGAGAATAAAAAATCCCTCGAATCCGGAAACTTGAGAAATCTGCGTGAGGTAAGGATTTAAGGTAAGACAAGGATTTTTAACAGCTTTAGCTGTTCAAAATCCATTATGATGTACAGTATAAAATTTACACAAGGGCACACAAAAAATACTATGAGTCAGGAACATGGAGAAATCTAGGTAAGGTAAAGATTTAAGGTAAGGCAAGAATTTTGAACAGCTCTGGCTGTTAAAAATCAATTTTTTTGTTCAGTTTAAAAATTACGGAAGAGCATAAAAAAATCCTTCGTTTCCGGAACCTGGAGAAATCTGCGTAAGGTAAGGATTTAAGGTAAGGCAAGGATTTTGAACAGCTCTGGCTGTTCGAAATACATTATGTTGTTCAGTTTAAAATTTACGGAAGAGCATAAGAAAATCCTTAGTTTCTGGAGCCTGTAGAAATCTGAGTAAGCTAAAGAGCTAAGGCAAGGCAGGGATTTTGAACAGTCAACGTTATGTTGTACAGTATAAAATTTACAGAAGGGTATAAAAAATCTTTCGAGTCTGGAATCGGGAGAAATCTGGGTAAGGTAAGGATTTAAGGCATGGCAAGGATTTTGAACAGCTCTAGCTGTTCAAAATCCTTTATGCTTTACAGTATAAAGTTTAAGGAAGAGAATAAAAAATCCCTCGAATCCGGAAACTAGAGAAATCTACGTGAGGTAAGGATTTAAGTTAAGACAAGGATTTTGAACAGCTCTAGCTGTTCAAAATCCATTATGATGTACAGTATAAAATTTACACAAGGGCATAAAAAAAATACTATGAGTCCGGAACATGGAGAAATCTGGGTAAGGTAAGGATTTAAGGTAAGGCAAGAATTTTGAACAGGTCTGGCTGTTAAAAGTCGATTATTTTGTTCAGTTTAAAATTTACGGAAGAGCATAAAAAAAATCCTTCGTTTCTGGAGCCTGTAGAAATCTGAGTAAGCTAAAGAGCTAAGGCAAGGCAGGGATTTTGAACAGTCAACGTTATGTTGTACAGTATAAAATTTACAGAAGGGTATAAAAAATCTTTCGAGTCTGGAATCGGGAGAAATCTGGGTAAGGTAAGGATTTTAGGCATGGCAAGGACTTTGAACAGCTCTGGCTGTTCAAAATCCTTTATGCTTTACAGTATAAAGTTTAAGGAAGAGAATAAAAAATCCCTCGAATCCGGAAACTAGAGAAATCTACGTGAGGTAAGGATTTAAGTTAAGACAAGGATTTTAAACAGCTCTAGCTTTTCAAAATCCATTATGATGTACAGTAAAAAATTTACACAAGGGCATAAAAAAAATACTATGAGTCCGGAACATGGAGAAATCTGGGTAAGGTAAGGATTTAAGGTAAGGCAAGAATTTTGAACAGGTCTGGCTGTTAAAAATCGATTATTTTGTTCAGTTTAAAATTTACGGAAGAGCATAAAAAAAATCCTTCGTTTCTGGAGCCTGTAGAAATCTGAGTAAGCTAAAGAGCTAAGGCAAGGCAGGGATTTTGAACAGCCAACGTTATGTTGTACAGTATAAAATTTACAGAAGGGTATCACAAATCCTTCGAGTCCGGAATCTGGAGAAATCCGGGTAGGGTAAGGATTTAAGACATGGCAAGGATTTTGAACAGCTCTGGCTGTTCAAAATCCCTTATGCTGTACAGTATAAAGTTTAAGGAAGAACATAAAAAATCCCTCGAATCCGAAAATCTAGGTAAGGTAAAGATTTAAGGTAAGGCAAGAATTTTGAACATTTCTGGCTGTTAAAAATCGATTATTTTGTTCAGTTTAAAATTTACGGAAGAGCATAAAAAAATCCTTCTTTTCCGGAACCTGGAGAAATCTGCGTAAGGTAAGGATTTAAGGTAAGGCAAGGATTTTGAACAGCTCTGGCTGTTCGAAATACATTATGTTGTTCAGTTTAAAATTTACGGAAGAGCATAAGAAAATACATCGTTTCTGGAGCCTGTAGAAATCTGAGTAAGATGAAGAGCTAAGGCAAGGCAGGGATTTTGAACAGCCAACGTTATGTTGTACAGTATAAAATTTACAGAAGGGTATCAAAAATCTTTCGAGTCCGGAATCGGGAGAAATCTGGGTAAGGCAAGGATTTAAGGCATGGCAAGGATTTTGAACAGCTCTATCTGTTCAAAATCCTTTATGCTGTACAGTATAAAGTTTAAGGAAGAGAATAAAAAATCCCTCGAATCCGAAAACTAGAGAAATCTGCATGAGGTAAGGATTTAAGGAAAGACTAGGATTTTATACAGCTCTAGCTGTTCAAAATCCATTATGATGTACAGTATAAAATTTACACAAGGGCGTAAAAAAATACTATGAGTCCGGAACATCGAGAATTCTAGGTAAGGTAAGGATTTAAGGTAAGGCAAGAATTTTGAACAGCTCTGGCTGTTAAAAATCGATTATTTTGTTCAGTTTAAAATTTACGGAAGAGCATAAAAAATCTTTCGTTTCCGGAACCTGGAGAAATCTACGTAAGGTAAGGATTTAAGGTAAGGCAACGATTTTGAACAGCTCTGGATGTTCGAAATACATTATGTTGTTCAGTTTAAAATTTACGGAAGAGCATAAACAAATCCTTCGTTTCTGGAGCCTGTATAAATCTGAGTTAGCTAAAGAGCTAAGGCAAAGCAGGGATTTTGAACAGCCAACGTTGTGTTGTACAGTATAAAAATTCCAGAAGGGTATAAAAAATCCTTCGAGTCCGGAATCTGGAGAAATCTGGGTAAGGGAAGGATTTAAGGCATGGCAAGGATTTTGAACAGCTCTGGCTGTTCAAAATCCTTTTTGCTGTACAGTATAAAGTTTAAGGAAGAGAATAAAAAATCCCTCCAATCATGAAACTAGAGAAATCTGCAAGAGGTAAGGATTTAAGGAAAGACAAGGATTTTGAACACCTCTAGCTGTTCAAAACCATTATGATGTACAGTATAAAATTTACACAAGGGCATAGAAAAAAACTATGAGTCCGGAACATGGGGAAATCTGGGTAAGGTAAGGATTTAAGGTAAGGCAAGAATTTTGAACAGGTCTGTCTTTTAAAAATCGATTATTTTTTCATTATGATGTAAAGTATAAAATTTACACAAGGGCATAAAAAAAATACTATGAGTCCGGAACATGGAGAAATCTGGGTAAGGTAAGGATTTAAGGTAAGGCAAGAATTTTGAACAGGTCTGGCTGTTAAAAATCGATTATTTTGTTCAGTTTAAAATTTACGGAAGAGCATAAAAAAATCCTTCGTTTCTGGAGCCTGTAGAAATCTGAGTAAGCTAAAGAGCTAAGGCAAGACAGGGATTTTGAACAGCCAACGTTATGTTGTACAGTATAAAATTTACAGAAGGGTATCAAAAATCCTTCGAGTCCGGAATCTGGAGAAATCCGGGTAGGGTAAGGATTTAAGACATGGCAAGGATTTTGAACACTTCTGGCTGTTCAAAATCCTTTATGCTGTACAGTATAAAGTTTAAGGAAGAGAATAAAAATCCCTCGAATCCGAAAACCAGAGAAATCTGCGTGAGGTAAGGATTTAAGGTAAGACAAGGATTTTGAACAGCTTTAGCTGTTCAAAATCTATTATGATGTACAGTATAAAATTTACACAAGGACACACAAAAAATACTATGAGTCCGGAACATGGAGAAATCTAGGTAAGGTAAAGATTTAAGGTAAGGCAAGAATTTTGAACAGCTCTGGCTGTTAAAAATCCATTATTTTGTTCAGTTTAAAATTTACGGAAGAGCATAAAAAAAATCCTTCGTTTCCGGAACCTGGAGAAATCTGCGTAAGGAAAGGATTTAAGGTAAGGCAAGGATTTTGAACAGCTCTGGCTGTTCGAAATACATTATGTTGTTCAGTTTAAAATTTACGGCTGAGCATAAGAAAATCCTTCGTTTCTGGAGACTGTAGAAATCTGAGTAAGCTAAAGAGCTAAGGCAAGGCAGGGATTTTGAACAGCCAACGTTATGTTGTACAGTATAAAATTTACAGAAGGGCATCAAAAATCTTTCGAGTCCGGAATCGGGAGAAATCTGGGTAAGGTAAGGATTTAAGGCATGGCAAGGACTTTGAACAGCTCTGGCTGTTCAAAATCCTTTATGCTGTACAGTATAAAGTTTAAGGAAGAGAATAAAAAATCCCTCGAATCCGGAAACTAGAGAAATCTGCGTGAGGTAAGGATTTAAGGTAAGACAAGGATTTTGAACAGCTCTAGCTGTTCAAAATCCATTATGATGTACAGTATAAAATTTACACAAGGGCATAAAAAAATACTATGAGTCCGGAACATGGAGAAATCTGGGTAAGGTAAGGATTTAAGGTAAGGCAAGAATTTTGAACAGCTCTGGCTGTTAAAAATCGATTATTTTGTTCAGTTTAAAATTTACAGAAGAGCATAAAAAAAATCCTTCGTTTCTGGAGCCTGTAGAAATCTGAGTAAGCTAAAGAGCTAAGGCAAGGCAGGGTTTTTGAACAGCCAACGTTATGTTGTACAGTATAAAATTTACAGAAGGGTATAAAAAATCCTTCGAGTCCGGAATCTGGAGAAATCTGGGTAAGGTAAGGATTTAAGGCATGGCAAGGATTTTGAACAGCTCTGGCTGTTCAAAATCATTTATGCTGTACAGTATAAAGTTTAAGGAAGAGAATAAAAAATCCCTCGAATCCGGAAACTAGAGAAATCTGCAAGAGGTAAGGATTTAAGGAAAGACAAGGATTTTGAACAGCTCTAGCTGTTCAAAACCATTATGATGTACAGTATAAAATTTACACAAGGGCATAGAAAAAAACTATGAGTCCGGAACATGGGGAAATCTGGGTAAGGTAAGGATTTAAGGTAAGGCAAGAATTTTGAACAGGTCTGGCTGTTAAAAATCGATTATTTTGTCATTATGATGTACAGTAAAAAATTTACACAAGGGCATAAAAAAAATACTATGAGTCCGGAACATGGAGAAATCTGGGTAAGGTAAGGATTTAAGGTAAGGCAAGAATTTTGAACAGGTCTGGCTGTTAAAAATTGATTATTTTGTTCAGTTTAAAATTTACGGAAGAGTATAAAAAAATACTTCGTTTCTGGAGCCTGTAGAAATCTGAGTAAGCTAAAGAGCTAAGGCAAGACAGGGATTTTGAACAGCCAACGTTATGTTGTACAGTATAAAATTTACAGAAGGGTATCAAAAATCCTTCGAGTCCGGAATCTGGAGAAATCCGGGTAGGGTAAGGATTTAAGACATGGCAAGGATTTTGAACAGCTCTGGCTGTTCAAAATCCCTTATGCTGTACAGTATAAAGTTTAAGGAAGAGAATAAAAAATCCCTCGAATCCGAAAACCAGAGAAATCTCCGTGAGGTAAGGATTTAAGGTAAGACAAGGATTTTGAACAGCTTTAGCTGTTCAAAATCCATTATGATGTACAGTATAAAATTTACACAAGGACCCACAAAAAATACTATGAGTCCGGAACATGGAGAAATCTAGGTAAGGTAAAGATTTAAGGTAAGGCAAGAATTTTGAACAGCTCTGGCTGTTAAAAATCGATTATTTTGTTCAGTTTAAAATTTACGGAAGAGCATAAAAAAATCCTTCGTTTCCGGAACCTGGAGAAATCTGCGTAAGGTAAGGATTTAAGGTAAGGCAAGGATTTTGAACAGCTCTGGCTGTTCGAAATACATTATGTTGTTCAGTTTAAAATTTACGGAAGAGCATAAGAAAATCCATCGTTTCTGGAGCCTGTAGAAATCTGAGTAAGCTAAAGAGCTAAGGCAAGGCAGGGATTTTGAACAGCCAACGTTATGTTGTACAGTATAAAATTTACAGAAGGGTATCAAAAATCTTTCGAGTCCGGAATCGGGAGAAATCTGGGTAAGGCAAGGATTTAAGGCATGGCAAGGATTTTGAACAGCTCTATCTGTTCAAAATCCTTTATGCTGTACAGTATAAAGTTTAAGGAAGAGAATAAAAAATCCCTCGAATCCGAAAACTAGAGAAATCTGCGTGAGGTAAGGATTTAAGGTAAGACTAGGATTTTGAACAGCTCTAGCTGTTCAAAATCCATTATGATGTACAGTATAAAATTTACACAAGGGCAAAAAATACTATGAGTCCGAACATCGAGAATTCTAGGTAAGGTAAGGATTTAAGGTAAGGCAAGAATTTTGAACAGCTCTGGCTGTTAAAAATCGATTATTTTGTTCAGTTTAAAATTTACGGAAGAGCATAAAAATCTTTCGTTTCCGGAACCGGAAAAATCTGGGTAAGGTAAGGATTTAAGGTAAGGCAAGAATTTTGAACAGGTCTGGCTGTTAAAAATCGATTATTTTGTTCAGTTTAAAATTTACGGAAGAGTATAAAAAAAATCCTTCGTTTCTGGAGCCTGTAAAAATCTGAGTAAGCTAAAGAGCTAAGGCAAGGCAGGGATTTTGAACAGCCAACGTTATGTTGTACAGTATAAAATTTACAGAAGGGCATCAAAAATCTTTCGAGTCCGGAATCGGGAGAAATCTGGGTAAGGTAAGGATTTAAGGCATGGCAAGGATTTTGAACAGCTCTGGCTGTTCAAAATCATTTATGCTGTAGAGTATAAAGTTTAAGGAAGAGAATAAAAAATCCCACGAATCCGGAAACTAGAGAAATCTGCAAGAGGTAAGGATTTAAGGAAAGACAAGGATTTTGAACAGCTCTAGCTGTTCAAAACCATTATGATGTACAGTATAAAATTTACACAAGGGCATAGAAAAAAACTATGAGTCCGAAACATGGGGAAATCTGGGTAAGGTAAGGATTTAAGGTAAGGCAAGAATTTTGAACAGGTCTGGCTTTTAAAAATCGATTATTTTGTCATTATGATGTACAGTAAAAAATTTACACAAGGGCATAAAAAAAATACTATGAGTCCGGAACATGGAGAAATCTGGGTAAGGTAAGGATTTAAGGTAAGGCAAGAATTTTGAACAGGTCTGGCTGTTAAAAATCGATTATTTTGTTCAGTTTAAAATTTACGGAAGAGCATAAAAAAATCCTTCGTTTCTGGAGCCTGTAGAAATCTGAGTAACCTAAAGAGCTAAGGCAAGGCAGGGATTTTGAACAGCCAACGTTATGTTGTACAGTATAAAATTTACAGAAGGGTATAAAGAATCCTTCGAGTCCGGAATCTGGAGAAATCTGGGTAAGGTAAAGATTTTGAACAGCTCTGGTTCAAAATCCTTTATGCTGTACAGTATAAAGTTTAAGGAAGAGAATAAAAAATCTCTCGAATCTCGAAACTAGAGAAATCTACGTGAGGTTAGGATTTAAGGTAAGACAAGGATTTTGAACAGCTCTAGCTGTTCAAAATCCTTTATAATGTACAGTATAAAATTTACACAAGGGCATGAAAAAATACTATGAGTCTGGAGTATGGAGAAATATGGGTAAGTTAAGGATTTAAGGTAAGGCAAGAATTTTGAACAGCTCTGGCTGTTAAAAATCTTTTATGCTGTACAGTATAAAGTTTAAGGAAGAGAATAAAAAATCCCTCGGATCCGGAAACTAGAGAAATCTGCGTGAGGTAAGGATTTAAGGTAAGACAAGGATTTTGAATAGCTCTAGCTGTTCAAAATCCATTATGATGTACAGTATAAAATTTACACCAGGGCATAAAAAAATACTATGAGTCCGGAACACGGAAAAATCTGGGTAAGGTAAGGATTTAAGGTAAGGCAAGAATTTTGAACAGGTCTGGCTGTTAAAAATTGATTATTTTGTTCAGTTTAAAATTTACGGAAGAGCATAAAAAAATCCTTCGTTTCTGGAGCCTGTAGAAATCTGAGTAAGCTAAAGAGCTAAGGCAAGGCAGGGATTTTGAACAGCCAACGTTATGTTGTACAGTATAAAATTTACAGAAGGGTATCAAAAATTCTTCGAGTCCGGAATCTGGAGAAATCCGGGTAGGGTAAGGATTTAAGACATGGCAAGGATTTTGAACAGCTCTGGCTGTTCAAAATCCTTTATGCTGTACAGTATAAAGTTTAAGGAAGAGAATAAAAATCCCTCGAATCCGAAAACCAGAGAAATCTGCGTGAGGTAAGGATTTAAGGTAAGACAAGGATTTTGAACAGCTTTAGCTGTTCAAAATCCATTATGATGTACAGTATTAAATTTACACAAGGACACACAAAAAATACTATGAGTCCGGAACAAGGAGAAATCTAGGTAAGGTAAAGATTTAAGGTAAGGCGAGAATTTTGAACAGCTCTGGCTGTTAAAAATCCATTATTTTGTTCAGTTTAAAATTTACGGAACAGCATAAAAAAATCCTTCGTTTCCGGAACCTGGAGAAATCTGCGTAAGGTAAGGATTTAAGGTAAGGCAAGGATTTTGAACAGCTCTGGCTGTTCGAAATACATTATGTTGTTCAGTTTAAAATTTACGGAAGAGCATAAGAAAATCCTTCGTTTCTGGAGACTGTAGAAATCTGAGTAAGCTAAAGAGCTAAGGCAAGGCAGGGATTTTGAACAGCCAACGTTATGTTGTACAGTATAAAATTTACAGAAGGGCATCAAAAATCTTTCGAGTCCGGAATCGGGAGAAATCTGGGTAAGGTAAGGATTTAAGGCATGGGAAGGATTTTGAACAGCTCTGGCTGTTCAAAATCATTTATGCTGTACAGTATAAAGTTTAAGGAAGAGAATAAAAAATCCCTCGAATCCGGAAACTAGAGAAATCTGCGTGAGGTAAGGATTTAAGGTAAGACAAGGATTTTGAATAGCTCTAGCTGTTCAAAATCCATTATGATGTACAGTATAAAATTTACACAAGGGCATAAAAAAATACTATGAGTCCGGAACACGGAAAAATCTGGGTAAGGTAAGGATTTAAGGTAAGGCAAGAATTTTGAACAGGTCTGGCTGTTAAAAATTGATTATTTTGTTCAGTTTAAAATTTACGGAAGAGTATAAAAAAATCCTTCGTTTCTGGAGCCTGTAGAAATCTGAGTAAGCTAAAGAGCTAAGGCAAGGCAGGGATTTTGAACAGCCAACGTTATGTTGTACAGTATAAAAATTTACAGAAGGGTATCAAAAATCCTTTGAGTCCGGAATCTGGAGAAATCCGGGTAGGGTAAGGATTTAAGGCATGGCAAGGATTTTGAACAGCTCTGGCTGTTCAAAATCCATTATGCTGTACAGTATAAAGTTTAAGGAAGAGAATAAAAAATCCCTCGAATCCGGAAACTTGAGAAATCTGCGTGAGGTAAGGATTTAAGGTAAGACAAGGATTTTTAACTGCTTTAGCTGTTCAAAATCCATTATGATATACAGTATAAAATTTACAAAAGGGCACACAAAAAATACTATGAGTCAGGAACATGGAGAAATCTAGGTAAGGTAAAGATTTAAGGTAAGGCAAGAATTTTGAACAGCTCTGGCTGTTAAAAATCAATTTTTTTGTTCAGTTTAAAAATTACGGAAGAGCATAAAAAAATCCTTCGTTTCCGGAACCTGGAGAAATCTGCGTAAGGTAAGGATTTAAGGTAAGGCAAGGATTTTGAACAGCTCTGGCTGTTCGAAATACATTATGTTGTTCAGTTTAAAATTTACGGAAGAGCATAAGAAAATCCTTCGTTTCTGGAGCCTGTAGAAATCTGAGTAAGCTAAAGAGCTAAGGCAAGGCAGGGATTTTGAACAGCCAACGTTATGTTGTACAGTATAAAATTTACAGAAGGGTATAAAAAATCTTTCGAGTCTGGAATCGGGAGAAATCTGGGTAAGGTTAGGATTTAAGGCATGGCAAGGATTTTGAACAGCTCTGGCTGTTCAAAATCCTTTATGCTTTACAGTATAAAGTTTAAGGAAGAGAATAAAAAATCCCTCGAATCCGGAAACTAGAGAAATCTACGTGAGGTAAGGATTTAAGTTAAGACAAGGATTTTGAACAGCTCTAGCTGTTCAAAATCCATTATGATGTACAGTATAAAATTTACACAAGGGCATAAAAAAATACTATGAGTCCGGAACATGGAGAAATCTGGGTAAGGTAAGGATTTAAGGTAAGGCAAGAATTTTGAACAGGTCTGGCTGTTAAAAATCGATTATTTTGTTCAGTTTAAAATTTACAGAAGAGCATAAAAAAAATCCTTCGTTTCTGGAGCCTGTAGAAATCTGAGTAAGCTAAAGAGCTAAGGCAAGGCAGGGTTTTTGAACAGCCAACGTTATGTTGTACAGTATAAAATTTACAGAAGGGTATCAAAAATCCTTCGAGTCCGGAATCTGGAGAAATCCGGGTAGGGTAAGGATTTAAGACATGGCAAGGATTTTGAACAGCTTTGGCTGTTCAAAATCCCTTATGCTGTACAGTATAAAGTTTAAGGAAGAGAATAAAAAATCCCTCGAATCCGAAAGCCAGAGAAATCTGCGTGAGGTAAGGATTTAAGGTAAGACAAGGATTTTGAACAGCTTTAGCTGTTCAAAATCCATTATGATGTACAGTATAAAATTTACACAAGGACACACAAAAATACTATGAGTCCGGAACATGGAGAAATCTAGGTAAGGTAAAGATTTAAGGTAAGGCAAGAATTTTGAACAGCTCTGGCTGTTAAAAATCGATTATTTTGTTCAGTTTAAAATTTACGGAAGAGCATAAAAAAAATCCTTCGTTTCTGGAGCCTGTAGAAATCTGAGTAAGCTAAAGAGCTAAGGCAAGGCAGGGTTTTTGAACAGCCAAAATCCTTCTTTTCCGGAACCTGGAGAAATCTGCGTAAGGTAAGGATTTAAGGTAAGGCAAGGATTTTGAACAGCTCTGGCTGTTCGAAATACATTATGTTGTTCAGTTTAAAATTGACGAGTCCGGAATCGGGAGAAATCTGGGTAAGGTAAGGATTTAAGGCATGGCAAGGATTTTGAACAGCTCTGGCTGTTCAAAATCCTTTATGCTGTACAGTATAAAGTTTAAGGAAGAGAATAAAAAATCCCTCGAATCCGGAAACTAGAGAAATCTGCGTGAGGTAAGGATTTAAGGAAAGACAAGGATTTTGAACAGCTCTAGCTGTTCAAAATCCATTATGATGTACAGTATAAAATTTACACAAGGGCATACAAAAATACTATGTGTCCGGAACACGGAAAAATCTGGCTTTTACCCATGATTTTGAACAGCTCTGGCTGTTCGAAATACATTGTGTTGTTCAGTTTAAAATTTACGGCAGAGCATAACAAAAATGCTTCGTTTCTGGAGCCTGCAGAAATCTGAGTAAGGTAAAGAGCTAAAGGCAAGGCAGGAATTTTGAAAAGCCAACGTTATGTTGTAGAGTATAAAATTTACAGAAGCTTATCGAAAAATCCTTCGAATCCGGATCCTGGAGAAATCTGGGTAACGGGTAAGGTAAGGATTTCAGGTAAGACAAGGATTTTGAATAGCTCCCGGTGTTCGAAATCTGTTATGGTGTACAGTATAAAATTTACGAAAGAACACACAAAAATCCTTCGAGTCATGAACCTTGAGAAATCTGGGTAAGGATTTAAGGTAAGGCAAGGATTTTGAACAGCTCTGGCTGTTCAAAATCCGTTATTTTGTACAGCATAAAGTTTAAAGAATGGCATCAAAATATCTATCGAGTCCAGAGCCTGGAGAAATCTAGGTAAGGTAAGAATTTAAGGTAAGGCAAGGATTTTGAACACCTCTGGCTGTTCAAAATCAAATATGTTGCTCAGTTTGAAATTTACGGAAGAACCTAAGAAATTTTTTTGATTCTGGAACCTGGAGAAATCTGGGTAAGGATTTAAGGTAAGGCAAGGATTTTGAACAGCTCTGGCTGTTCAAAATCCGTTATTTTGTACAGCATAAAGTTTATAGAATGGCATCAAAATATCTATCGAGTCCAGAGCCTGGAGAAATCTAGGTAAGGTAAGAATTTAAGGTAAGGCAAGGATTTTGAACACCTCTGGCTGTTCAAAATCAAATATGTTGCTCAGTTTGAAATTTACGGAAGAACCTAAGAAATTTTTTTTGATTCTGGAACCTGGAGAAATCTGGGTAAGGATTTAAGGTAAGGCAAGGATTTTGAACAGCTCTGGCTGTTCAAAATCCGTTATTTTGTACAGCATAAAGTTTAAAGAATGGCATCAAAATATCTATCGAGTCCAGAGCCTGGAGAAATCTAGGTAAGGTAAGAATTTAAGGTAAGGCAAGGATTTTGAACACCTCTGGCTGTTCAAAATCAAATATGTTGCTCAGTTTGAAATTTACGGAAGAACCTAAGAAATTTTTTTGATTCTGGAACCTGGAGAAATCTGGGTAAGGATTTAAGGTAAGGCAAGGATTTTGAACAGCTCTGGCTGTTCAAAATCCGTTATTTTGTACAGCATAAAGTTTATAGAATGGCATCAAAATATCTATCGAGTCCAGAGCCTGGAGAAATCTAGGTAAGGTAAGAATTTAAGTTAAGGCACGGATTTTGAACACCACTGGCTGTTCAAAATCAAATATGTTGCTCAGGTTGAACTTTACGGAAGAACCTAAGAAATTTTTTTGATTCTGGAACCTGGAGAAATCTGGGTAAGGATTTAAGGTAAGGCAAGGATTTTGGACAGCTCTGGCTGTTCAAAATCTGTTATGATGTACAGTATAAAATATACGCAAGAGCATATTAAAAATCCAGTTTGTGCTTTTCTTTGTTAATTCCGGTGTTTGTTATTAACCGCTGTTTGTACTAAGAATGTTTTACCTTATCTTCGAGATGCAAAACATTGCTTTTGCTGCCCGCTGCTCCAAACCCCTAGTTTTTTTGCATTTTTAACCGGGAAATTCAAAACAGTTTGAAAAAAAAATTCCAACAATATTGAAAACCGAATAAGATACAAGAAAACTATTTTCCCGTCGATTAAATGTATTTTGTTTCATAATGTGGAATATAAATGTCAGTTTTACAGAACTGTCTGTTAACAGGAGCAAATGAGGCAAAATGTAAGGAAAACTTAGAAAAAAAGTAATGTCAAGCATGCTGATTGTGCAGTTGTAACATCCTGTATTTCAATAGCCTGTAAGTTTAAAGTGCTAGGGAGCCTATATATTTTGCAAATGAGATGATAGCATATAAAAGAAGTTCGATTTAATTAAAGTCAAATCCTTGAAATAGGTTATTTATTCTGAGTCCTGAAGTAGCTGATAAATGAACTTGACTCCAGGAGTGAGACAGTTTATAGTGTTTTTGAAGTTAGTAATTAGTTGGAATGATAAATTATTGGTCTGGGTCCCAGAACTTGTTGGAATTGCTATGAATGTATTTTATGACAGTGTAGCCAAGTGTGGTATTTTGTAGGGCAGGAGTTTAAATGCCACGTACTATGTGGTAGTGATACCAACATTTTTACTAGAAATTGCGTATATCCAACTTTTCATTCCTATGATTACAAAGCATCTCACCAGCTGAACTGGCACTGCGGCTTTCAGCAGCCTGCAGCTAACAAGTACCATGCAGCTCTTTTATCGTAAAAGTAGGGCTTCTGAGAAACTCTTCGTCATTCTGACTATGCATTTGGCAAAATCAATGTGAGCCATAGAAAAAGAGCAAAACTGAGAAGACTTCTATTCACGAAGCCGTCCTACATGAGTAATTAGAAATTAGGTATACTCGACAAGATCATTAACCATATTTTTTTACCTCAAATTTTTCTAAGGCTTTTCCAATGGTTAATTTAAAAAAAGAAGAAAAATTGTCACCTGATTCTTGAGTAATGTTGCTGCTTTACTCTCGCATACATTAAACCCTTTCATTCTATCAAACTGCTTGTGAAAATATTTGTTGTTGGTGTTTCATTGGCAAAGAATGCTACAGAATAACTCAAGACACCACTTGAATTTTGAGAAGGCAGCGCGAAACGCAGAAGAAGAGAGGCGTTTGCCCCCTCGAAATATTTTTTCAGTATTTCTAATATATTATTATATATTTCTACAGTATTTCTAATTATTATATATAAATATTTTTTCAGTTGTATTTTTTCAGTATTTTTATTTGGCCTTTAAAAACCCCATTTTTGCTCGTTTTTCTTTCTTTATGTTATGTCAGGCCAATGTGGTTTAAGAAATTATTCTCCTTTCCTTATTTATTCTTCAATAATAATTTCTGGTTCTTTTGAATTTGATATATATATATATATATATATATATATATATATATATATATATATATATATATATATATATATATATATATATATATATATATATATATATATATATATATATATATATATATATATATATATATATATATATATATATATATATATTATTTGAAAAAAACTACGTTTTCTAAAGAGTTAAAGAGGCTGAGTTACAAGGTCGAACCTTAAAACGTACAGGGATTAGAGGCACAGTTGGCTGCCGCCCCCAAACCCCCGCTTTCGCAGCCTTTAAATATAAAAAAATTTCTTTAAACTGAAAGTAAGGAGCGACATTAAAACTTAAAAAGAACAGAAATTATTCCGTATATGAAAGAGGCTGTGCCCTCTCAACGCCTCGCTCTTTACGCTAAAGTTTGTACTTGTTTCACAACAGAGTTGTTAGACAAGTCAAAACTTTAGCGTAAAGAGCGAGGCGTTGAGGAGGGCACAGCCTCTTTCATATACGGAATAATTTCTGTTCTTTTTAAGTTTTAATGTCGCTCCTTACTTTCAGTTTAAAGAAATTTTTTTTTTATATTTAAAGGCTGCGAAAGCGGGGGTTTGGGGGCGGCAGCCCCCCAACTGTGCCTCCTAATCCCTGTACGTTTTAAGGTTCGACCTTGTAACTCAGCCTCTTTAACTCTTTAGAAAACGTAGTTTTTTTCAAATAATTTCTGCACGTTTTTGTACAGTTTATTACTTATTATTGCTTGACTAACTGTTAGCTGATCGTGTCAGGAGTTAAAGATGGGGGCTTCCGCCCCCCAAACCCCCCGCTCTTGAACATTCTTGTGTTAAGGCTTTTAATTCCTGAATACTCAAATCACGTCGTACAGGGTGTCTCCTAATCCCTGTACGTTTTAAGGTTCGAACTTGTGACTCAGCCTCTTTAACAGCACCCCAACTGTGCCTCCTAATCCCTGTACGTTTTAAGGGTCGACCTTGTAACTCAGCCTCTTTAACTCTTTAGAAAACGTAATTTTTTTCAAATAATTTAAAAAAAGAAACTGAGTTTCTTTTCAAAGTATATAAAAAAGTTGCTCTGATGGTGAATCGAACCCGAGTTTTCCGCCTGAAAGTCTGAAGTCTCAGCCGCTGGACTATACAAACACAATAGTAATTGTTGTTTAGCAAATAGATAGGTATTTTCGACGCAAGCAAATTCCCAAAAATCTTGATATGTGGTTTTTGGAAAACAGGTAAGGAGTGATCAGATTGAGCTGAAATTTCGACGATAAGCTCCCAGGCCCCAGGAAAGCTTATCCTCTAAATTTCAGCCCTATCAGACCACGTTACCGGGGGGGGTGTGGAGGGAAAAATTAACATGTGATAATATAGGAAAACGAGGTTTTTCTTTACTGTAAATTCGGGGGATAATTTTTTCGGTCTGAAAATATCAAAAGGCCCTAACAGGTCGAATTCTGCTTCGAATGAGTCCTCATTCAACCGGATCCGTTGCCAACTGTGGCCTGTAGGCGTGGCTAACAAAAAAAAAAGAGATGAATTTTAAGTGGATATATTTGGTTTTTTGAAAACAGGGAAGGAGTGATTGTATTGTGCTGAAAATTCGAGAATAAGCTCCCGGGCCCTAGGAAAGCTTAACCTCCAAATTTCAGCCCAATCAGACAACGTTAAAGGGGGGCTGTGGTGTGAGGGTCCAAACTTCTGACCCAGTTTACCCCATGAAGATACCGTCGGAGGAGGATGAAATTTTGCAAGTTTCTTAGTTTGAGCTTGGGCTACAAAATGCAATTACCGCCGTCTCTCTGCGACCTCTAGGACCTGAAATCGCTTAACATTGTGGTGGGTCGCCTCTTTATAGAGGCACAAGTGTGCCTCCTTGATATATATATATATATATATATATATATATATATATATATATATATATATATATATATATATATATATATATATATATATATATATATATATATATATATATATATACATATATATATATATATATATATATATATATATATATATATATATATATATATATATATATATATATATATATATATATATACCGACGCGTACAAACAGCTCCTCTCATTTGATCAGCCATCAGCGGTCCAATTACCCTGGAACACGTATTTTGGCAGAAGCTTTCTCAAAATGCCTTTGAAACCAACTCGAGACTTCGAAAGATACTTGTAAATCCTAAAAAGATCTACTAATAATATTGCATTACTAATTACCGATTTTCATATATGTATTGGAATAAATTAATTTAAAATTATATTCTTTAAAATTTAGTGTTACAACGTTGATGCCAAGTTTCTCGTCCAAGAGAAATCTGACTTGTCTGCCCGTGAAAAAATCGAATGTCGCTTATGTTTATAGTTGTTTAAATGTTCTCCGGAGTACTTGCATCTCGTTCCGGGTTTATAATGGTTAGATAGGAAAAGATCCTACTGTCTATTATTTATATAGAGGGTTTCGAGCTGTGTGTTTCTATTTCTCAAAATACTGAAAAAACAAATCACCATCATAACCATGAGTATTGGAAAAAGCAAATGAATATGGATTGAAAGTTTAATATATATACTGATATTTGTTCCTGAAGTCTTAACAATATTGGATTCATTAAAGTTAAAAAAATTGACTTTATTTCAGTAAAGTGCATATTATGTTCTGGTCCTTAGAAGGTACGGAGGGCGCCAGCATTAATCGTCTTGGTTTCTGCTCGTCTTGGGTTTGACTCGGTTACTTGTTGTAATTTCTGTTTTTTTCTAGTTTCATGTATTTATTGAAGGTGATCTATGGTAGTTTTACGCTTGAAAAATAATTTACTTTTATTTCTGCTCACCTTTGGCTTGATGTGGGTCTTTACTTTTCCTTGAAAGACTTCTTTTGCGGTAAAAGTAATTCAAATAAATTTTTGTTCGTTTTTAATTGACATAGTCATTTTCTTTGGTAAAGAAAAAAATATTTTAAATCGTTTCGATTTTCATAGGCAGCGCGCTAGCGCTGCCTAAGTAAAGAACGATGTGGGCACAATGTGCAGTTTTTTATCCATACCCGGACACTTCGTATCGAAGTGCACCAGCAGTAGAATACCATATATTTAAAATATAAGATTCTTTCCTTCTAAAGATGATTCGGGCAGAAATTAAACGTCCACTAATTGAGTTCAAATAACGCTTCCAAGAGTATAAATTTTTAATCAGAAAAATGAGAAACTGCGTTCTATATTCAGTCAAACAACGACGCTAGTCGTTCGAATTTCGCTAAGATAATTGTAGCAAGAAAAATGCTACATACGATATTTCTAAGGAAGTTTAAATGGCAAAAAAACCGTGTGAATGCTTGAATCATCAAAAATATTTAAAAAAAGATTATTGGACGAAAGATTTACATCCTTGGCCCTCTTGGTCCAATCCTTACAGCGCAGGACGAAAGAACTGCGTTTGGGAGTGGGGAAAATGTGTTTTTTAATTTGAATATGAAGTCAGATCTGAAACGATTAGTACGGAATTATTATATTTTTTGGTCACCGTTATTGTCATTGAAGTGACCCGTTGCTGTGCGACTAAGCATGTAAGTTCAATAAATCTATTGTCTTTTTTATCTGTGTTTATTTCATTTATATGTCTGCGTCTAGTCCGATAATAGGTAATTAGTTCGTAAGTCTCCAAGGTAAATGCTCCCAAAGGAATCTGATCTCCAGATAGCTCAAGAAAGAAGAGGCCACATTTATATGCCTACATATTCGATCCTCTCCCATTAATTGAGAGCGGCGCCACAATCTCCAGCGCTATAAGCGGCGCTATCGGAGAAATTCCTATCGCCACGGCTTAGAAGAATGTTTCTAACCCCTGCTGGCCTATAAGAATTTGTATCTCTTAAATCAAATCTGATTGTGTCATGGAAACAAAGCTTTGAGACGTCAGAATTTATAGTTCAATAATCCGTAATTACGACTAAAACTATACATAATAAATGGCGCGAGTCGGAAATTGGAGAAAAACTTGCGAACTAGTTAGGCTATGAAACTTTGTAATTTGAATTTAATTGTTGGGAAAGATACAGACATTTAATAAAAATGATTAGGCTTAGTGCCAATAGGCTTCAACAGAAAACCCATTATACCTTATAGGATATTATAGAGTCCCCCCCACTATTTTCATTAAAATTTCAAGTTTATATAATAGCAAAAAAAAAATGAAGGATCTAAACGAGTAATTAATAGTGCGAAAGTTAGTGGCCAAGAATATAGAGATTGCAAAATCTCTCCCGGAATGTAATGGTCAGTCAGATATTGACGAACTTAATATCCAATTGACCCAGTTTGTACAATTAACAAAAACAGACGTTGAAGCATTAAAAGACATGCTCCTACTACGATTAAGAGGCCAGGCCTTTACCTTTCTAAAACAGGTCGAAAATACCATAGGCAATAACGCCAACTTGCCAATAAATACGGTTGATGACTTGTTAAAAGCATTCAACGAGAGATTTATAGAAACCAGTTCTATAAATAAATTAAAACAGGGAGTAGTAAGCTTTAATTTTTCACAAAATATAGGGGAATATATTGATAAGATACACATTACTGTAAAAGCGAAATACGGAAGTGGCTTTGGGCAACTGCATGACAAAGTCATACTAAATACCTTTTTGCAAGGGGTACGCCCAAAACTATATAGAGCAGTAATATCCAAAAATATTCAGACGTTGGATCTTGCTGTACAAGAAGTAGAGCGACTAATCGAAGTTGATAAAATGGTTGCTAATCATAGTAATGCAAAAATAAATAACCTAGGCGACTCAAACGTGAACCTAATCTTCAAGGGCGATCAGGCATCCCCCAATTTCCTTTCAAGGGATAACTCCCAGGTAGCACAAAGAAATAAAAAGCCAGAACCTGCTAGACAGAAAACATTACGTTTTCAGTCCAATAACCCTACAATAATAAGGTGCCATAATTGCAATCGTGTTGGCCACATAGCGAGAGAGTGCCACTATGTCCCCAATCCCATACCAAGAAATGCTGTCGGTAATACGCAAAATTACGGCAACCATTTGTTCGGAAGAACAAATTTTAGCACCGGTCGTGCAATAGGCTATAGCCAAGGGGTATTGCGCCAATCAGTACCTTATAATGCGTACCAACCAAATTTGTATAACCCTCTCCCCAACAGGCAAATTAATTATCGGTTTGAAAACCCAAATACTCGCCAAGGCCAATATAATGCGAGAATGCAATATAGAAATCATGAAAATTTGCCGATGAGAAATGAAAATTTTACAAGCCAACGGCACTGGCAGTCAGCGCCAGCAAACGGCACTGACCCGAGACATCCAAGTTACCATAATAATACAAGGCGATGACAGGCAGACTTAAATAATTTAAATATGCCTACGGAACCTAATACGTCTGAATATCTATTACAGGCACCGACAAATGAAATAAATTTTCAGGGAAACACTTCGGGCCCCCCAGAAACATAAGTTGGACCCAGGGGGTGCTAGGATTATTTAATAGGTCCAAGACAATATTAGTGCCTTCTTGTAGTGATATTAATAGCAAGTTACCTATATTTAATGATTTTAAATTAGAAAACATTTACTTTACGGCCTTAGTTGACAGTGGAACTACTGTAAATATATTAAACTCTTGCGTATTTAATATGTTGCCTCTGCACATTAGGCGACAAAAGAACCCTAATAATCCCTATTTAACAAGCGTTACAGGTCATAAATTAAATGCAAAAGGGTCAATTTGCCTAAACGTCAAAAGAGACAATAAAACGTTCAGTAAAAATTTCAGTATATGTAATAATCTTCCAGATACAGCTACTATAAGGTTAAATTATCTATCTTTCAATATAATTCTATCATACTTAGACAACGAGAAACTCGTATATCCAGACCAGGTAAGGAACGAACTTAATACCTGAAGAAATCGTAACAGATGTTACGAAGATAACATAACAGTAAACAAAATTTCTAATGGTATAATAGCGAATTATTTTGAACCTCATGTCTCGCAAAGACATGGCAAAATTGGAAATTTATTCAATTACCCTAAGAGATATTGCAGAAATGAAGTATATTTAAATAATAACAGTATTGAAGCTGCGAAAATAAAAATAGGAAATATACGACAGTACAGGTCAAACGAAATTAAGAAAATAGTGGAATTATGGAAGGACATAGTAAACCCCAAAGTGACACCACAAGATGCCGCAATGGCGCAGCATAGCGCCAGCATGAATCTAATAAACAATGAAAATGAAGAGAAATATTACGGATTTGCGATAAGGAAAACAAAAGTCCCTCCCAAAACGATTCAAAAAATTCAAATATCACAGATGATCGAGCCAGTAGTTAGCAAATCAGAAATATGGTTTGCGACACCGTCTGAAATACCTGAAAATCTGTTATACTATGAACAGATTATATCCTATGACAAAGTGAAGGTTTTTATTTGGGTAGCCAATAACCATGAAAATGATAAAATTGCAATTAAAAGAGTGGATTTTTTAGTCCAAATTGAGGTTTTAACTTAATATGATTTAAGTAAATGGGAAAAATGTAAAAGAAACATAGTTAACGGCATTAAAACTTCAAATAACGAATATTCTTTGGCTAAATCGCAATTATTAAACGAATTTAAAATGGATCATATTACGGAATTGGAACTTAAGAACAAATTAAGCGAATTATTATGGAATTTCAAGGATGTATTTTTCGCATTTGAAGGTGATATCGGGCTAATTCCATTTTGTGAACATTCAATTTTAATGACTGGTAATCCCGTTGCAAAACAGCCATATCGTGTGCCATATAAGCACAAAGAGTGTTTAATAAATAAAATCCCTGACTTAGAAAAAAACGAAATTATACGCCCAAGTAAAAGTCCATATAGCGCACCTGTGATACTAGTACCAAAAAATAATGTAGATCTAAGAATCGTAGTAGATTATAGAGCTCTCAACAAATAAGTAGTTAGCGATAAATTCCCTCTACCAAGAATAGACGAAATTCTTGACTCAATTTCAAGCAAAAACTAAATTTTTACCTCTTTGAACCTTACCCAAGGCTACACCAAGTGAAAATACCCGGAAAGGATGTCCATAAGACTGCAATTTCAGCATCCGAATGTGGTTCTTATGAATACTTAAGGATACCATTTGGACTGAAAACAAGTTCAAGCGCGTTATGTAGACCCCTATTGCACCTGTTAAGAGGATTAAAGAATATAATTCATTTTGTTGATGATATTATATGAGTGGGGGAAAACACTGAGCAACACTTAGCAACTTTAGCTAAGGTGTTCGAGAAGTTCAGGCAAGGCAATTTAAAAAACTGGCCTGAGAAAGTAAATTTATTTCAATCCAAAATTAAATTTTTAGGAGTAGTAGTAACCCAGGGAGAGATATCCCCAGACCCTGATAAAATAAAATGCGTTGAAAACCTCAAGCCCCCCAGAACTATGAAAGAATTAAGGGGAATTTTAGGCCTTACTGGCTACTTTAGAAAATTCGTACGCAATTATGCCCAAATTGCGAAACCCCTCACGGAATTAACTAAAGGGAACTCCCATAATGTTACCTGGTCCCAGGAGGCTCAAACTTCCCTAGACCAACTCAAAAAGGCGCTCACTTCTGAACCAATTTTATCACTCCCTGATTTCGAAAACGGAAAATTCATCGTTACCACTAATGCTAGCTCAAAGGGCATAGGCGCTATCCTTTCGCAAACAATCCCGGAAGGAGCCACAAAACCCTCACATAGTGTGCTTAAAAAACGTGAAAAAGTCATATACTATTTTAGTGAAGCCCTATCTTAGTGCTAAAACAGTTAGACTACAACAAACTGAGGAATACTATCTGCTATCTACCACCTAAACAAATTTAGGTATTATCTGTTTGGTGAAGAATTTTTACTACGATCGGACCATAAGAGCTTGCAGTACATTCGCAAAATTAGAAATCCAACGGGCAATCTAGCTAGATGGATTATGAAATTCCAAGACCTAGACTATGAATTTGAACATTTAAACGGAAAACAAAACGCAGCTTGCGACTTTTTGAGTAGATACTCAGAAAACAGTTCGTCGAAAACTGAATAAAATGAATTTAATGCTATTAATGCTAAAAGAAAACATGGATGTAACAAAAACAAAGTCGAAGACGCAATAAAAGAAAATAAGATTAACTAATGTCCCTTGTCTCTGGAAAATATAAAAAGAAAGCAAAAAAGGACAAAATGTGTGAAGCACTCATTGATTATTTTGTGTTGTTGGATATGTCATTATGAAAAAATTGTAAGTAGATAAGTAAGTAAGTAACAAACTCTTTCTTGAATTCACCTCTTGGATACACAAAGAAGACATTTCATTCAAGAAAATATGAAAATATTTGTAAGTAAGTAACACACTCTTTCTTGAAGTCACCCCTTGGATACACAATACAGATACTTTATTCAAGAAATTATGAAAAAATCGCAAGTAAGCAACAAACTCTTTCTTGAATTCCCCATTTGGATGCACAATACAGAAATTTAATTCAAGAAATTATGAAAAAAATGTAAGCAAGTAAGTAACAAACTCTATGAATTTTTCTGCATCAATTGTCGAATATGTTGAATAAAATATGCAAAGTCGACATAGCTTTATTTCATTTTTTAAGGTTAATTTAGACGAGGTTACGTGCGCGCACGTAACCTCGTATACATTCTATTTATATTTATATACATTCTAATATATACATTTATATACATTTATCTTATATACATTCTAAACTGTTGATATGCTAGCTTACTCTAAAAATAATGAAAACATAACAATGTAATGCATAATATATTTTTGATGAAATAATACTATGTAGAATATTAATACAAAATTATATTATGACACATAGTCATACACACGTTCAGTCTTAAACATCCAGAAACGATGGTCCCATGATATGGAATAGTTTTTACCATGTCTAATGCATTTATCACGATCAGGTATGACCTTAGGTATCCAGTGCGCGAAGAACCTGACCTCGTCTTCAGGACGCTGATAAAACCCTTCAAATTTAGGACACTTAAATTCTTCTATATTGAAAAGTAGAATCCTAGGGTCACACTTTTGAATTGAAACTTTATCTGTACGTACATTACCCTTTACATAGAGTGCTTCAACCCCGAAAAAGCTGCAAATTTCACTGATTTCCTCCTGGACATTTCTCAGTTCCTGACCACTATTATTAAGTGGTGTAATCACTCTATCGTAGAATCCCAGTCTGTTTATACGATGTAATGTGGTACTCCACAAGCTTTTATCATACTCATACATGTTGTAGTTCACTATCCAATGATAACAGTCAATTTCTTCAAGTTCACTTGACAATAATAAAAATGCACATTCAAGATGATTTTTTGCACATTCACACCACAAGATGATTTTTTCAAACCGATAAATTCTGTGTCATAGAGTCCTATCATCTTGGAAGGTATTAATGTAGTTGTTAAGAAGAGAAATACATCATCAAACCTTTATACCTTCTATCAAGGTCGAATGGAGTTATGGCTAAGGGGCATGACTCCTAAAAGCATCTGAATTCATTTTGGGGAGGAGTCATAAAACCCTTAGAATTCATTGCGGGGAGGAGTCATAGAACTCTCGGTATCTCTTGCATGCAAATGAAGTCTGGAAATTACATTTTTTTTATAATTTCTGTATTTTTGTATCCAAGAGGTGAATTCAAGAAAGATATTTTGTCATCTTAAGATATGTACAAAAGAAAAAAGATAAAAAATAAATAAAGTTGAATAATTTCGAAGTTAAAAAAAAAATAGTTGGTTTTATGGAAAAAAAAATATTGACTTACAAGCATCAGCTCTCATCGTTATGAGTATCCAAAACTAGACTTAATTTTCACATTTGAACCAGAGAAATGTATTTTCCATAATTTTCTTACAGGAAACTAAAGTTTATAGTCAGATAACCCTTATTAGCTCAGATTTTAAGGAAATAGTTTTATTTTTCGACCCAAAAATAGACTTAAGTTTCACATTTGAACCAGAGAATTGTATTTTCCATAATTTTCTTACAAAAAACTAGAGTTTACGGTCAAAGTCCCTTAATAGCTCAGATTTTACGGAAATAGTGTGTCTGACAATAGATGTACGCAAATTCCTTTTCTTACATCTCTGATTTTTTAATGGACATTCTAAACGCTTGATATGCTAGCTTACTCTAAAAAATAATGAACACATAACAATGTAATATTTTTAATGAAATAATGCTATGTAGAATATTAATACAAAAATATATTATGATACATTATTAATATCAATGATTAGCTTTGGACATTTTGAATCTGTTCCATAAGATAGTTCACCATGTTCTCTCTTGTTAATGGAGTTATTGTCTTCTCTTAGTTCGTAATCAGTAGAATAGTCAATATTCCATTTTGAATCATACACAATTTTTACTGGTGTCTCATGAACAGGCTCAATATGCTTTTCGTCTTTGGTATTATTTAATTCATTGACTGTTTGATCAATGCCAGTAACGTTTGCGGGTGCTTTGTTTTTCATCGTTTCTTCTTTATATTCCGTAGTGATATTTTTTGACAATGTCATTTTTATTTTTCTGGCAATTTCACTGTCTATTAACACATTATTTCTACACAGGTAACAGTTTCGGCACGTAAACAAGATATGGTTTACGATATTAGTAGCAGAGTTAGCCTTTCTTTTATTAGCCTTCCGTTGAATGCTAATACCCAAAAGCTGATGATTGGGTGTATCCGTAGGTAATGTGTTACCTGCAGCAGTAGCAAGGAGTTGTCCTCTATCATCAGCAATTATTTTTATGTTAGCATTCTCTTTGAGCGCAATCATCTCTGGAGATCTCAATCTCGCATAATCACCATCATAAGAGTTGAATTTTTTCGGTATTCCAAAGAAATTTAATTCCTTACTGTCATGACAATGCATGCATACATTTCCAATAGTGCTACCATTTTTACTTGTTTCAGAGTTTAAATACTTCTCCTTGTCGGCATTCAATGCTACAATAACCTTGTTATGTGAACACACTATTAAAATGTTCCATCTTCACTTTTTTTTTAAGATATGACTTATGTGTTTATCGTTCCACTGCGTAAAAAAGACTGATTTAATACATGCAATAGACTATCTAGTGTCGATAACCGGTCATAGAATACCAGTGGGAAAGCCACATCGTGTCTCTGACCAATCATTGAGCACAATTGTTAGACCCGTAAGCATATTTTGACATTTTAAGATATGTAAAAAATAAAAACAAATAAATAAAGTTGAAAATGATAATGAATCCTAAATCTTTTGAAAACAGCCTCTATTTTCTGTCCGTTTTTAAGTTTTGATTTTGCTCCTCACTTTCAGTTGAAGAAACTTTTTTTTATAATTTAATTTCTGATCGCGGGGGGCTGGTCACGGTTGAAGTTGTTTTCTCGTGAAATTAGACTCTACCTTTACAATTGAAAAGTTCTCCCTCAAGACCATACCATTACCGTTGACTGTTGGAAGGTGTTTCTTCATGTTTCGATAATCAGATAATTTTCCCAAACTCTTATCTTTTGACTTAGAATACTAAAGCAAAATAATCTTAAATCTTTTGGAAACAGCCTCTATTTTATGTCCGTTTTAAGTTTTGATGTTGCTCCTTACTTTCAGTTGAAGAAACGATATTCCAATTCTTGCATTTCACGAAAGAAATTCAAAATGAACTTTGAAAAATTAAGAGAATGTAACTGAGACAAGGTAAAGCACAACAAAACACTACTGAAATATTCCAACTCTTGCATTTCAATGAGAGAAATTCAAAATGAACTATGAAAATCAACAGAATGTAACTGTGACAAGCTAAAGCACAACAATACACTACTGAAATATTCCAACTCTTGCATTTCAACGAAAGAAATCCAAAATAAACTATGAAAAATCATGAAAATGTAACTTTGACAAGGTAAACCACGACAAGACACTACTGAAATATTCCAACTCTTGCATTTCAAGGAAGAAATCCATAATGAACTTTGAAAAATCAAGAGAATGTAACTGTGACAAGGTAAAGCACAACAAAACACTACTGAAATAATCCAACTCTTGCATTTCAACGAAAGAACTCCAAAACGAGCTTGGTAAAACCAAGAGAAGGTAACTCTGACAATGTAAAGCACAACAAACCACTACTGAAATATTCCAACTCTTGCATTTCAAGGACAAAAATCAAAAATGAACTTTTAAAAATCAAAAGAATGTAACTATGACAAGGTAAAGCTCAACAAGACATTACTGAAATATTGCAACTCTTGCATTTCAACTAATGAAATTCAAAATTAACTTCGAAAATCAACAGAATGTAACTGTGATAAGGTAAAGCACAAAAAGCACTACTGAAATATTCCAACTCTTGCATTTCACGAAAGATATTCAAAATAAACTTTTGAAAAATCAAGAGAATGTAACTATGACAAGGTAATGCACAACAAAACACTACTCAAAATATTCCAATTCTTGCATTTCACGAAAGCAATTCAAAATGAACTTTGAAAAATCATAAGAATGTAGCTCTGACAAGGTAAACCACGACAAAACACTACTGAAATATTCCAATTCTTGCATTTCACGAAAGAAATTCAAAATGAACTTTTGAAAAATCAAGAGAATGTAACTGTGAAAAGGTAAAGCACAACAAAACATTACTGAAATATTCCAATTCCTGCATTTCACCAAAGAAATTCAAAATGAACTATGAAAATCAATAGAATGTAACTGTGACAAGGTAAAGCACAACAAAACACTACTGAAATATTCCAACTCTTGCATTTCACGACAGAAATTCAAAATGAACTTCGAAAAATTAAGAGAATGTAACTGTGACAAGGTAAAGCACAACAAGTCACTACTAAAATATTTCAACTCTTGCATTTCACGAAAGAAATCCAAAATGAACTTTGAAAAATCATGAGAATGTATCTGTGACAAGGTAAACCACGACAAAACACTACTGAAATATTTCAACTCTTGCATTTCAACGAAAGAAATCCAAAATCAACTTAGAAAACTCAAGAGAATGTAACTGTGACAAGGTAAAGCACAACAAAATACTACTGAAATATTCCAACTCTGGCATTTCAACGAAAGAAATCCAAAATGAACTTTGAAAAATCAAGAGAATGTAACAGCGACAAGGTAAACCATAACAAAACACTATTGAAATATTCCAATTCTTGTATTTCAACGAAAGAAATACAAAATAAACTTTGAAAAATCAATAGAATGTAACTGTGACAAGGTAAAGCACAAAAAGACACTACTGAAATATTCCAACTCTTGCATTTCAACGAAAGAAATTCAAAATTAACTTTGAAAATCAACAGAATGTAACTGTGACAAAGTAAAGCACAACAAAGCACTACTGAAATATTCCAACTCTTTCATTTCACGAAAGATATTCAAAATGAACTTTTGAAAAATCAAGAGAATGTAACTGTGACAAGGTAAAGCACAACAAAACACTACTGAAATATTCCAATTCTTGCATTTCACGAAAGATATTCAAAATGAACAATTCCTATACGACCTATAGAATCCATTTTCGCTAGCAAGTCGGCCCACAGTACAGCAATTACGACCCATAGAATCCATTTTCGCTAGCAAGTCGGCCCACAGTACAGTAATTTGATATGCGTAGCCTACTGCCAGGAACCAGTGGGGGAATCCTCGCTCGTAATTGCTAATCACCTTAACCCTTTTATCCATGGTCAAGTACATGCTCCAAAAATATTTTATTCAGAGACTTCACGTTAAAAAATTATCCAATCACTAATTTCCCCTTTTTTGTGAATGTCAATCAAACGCCAAGGAACGTAATCTCCCCGAACACGTCAAACTGTTTCCACAGACTTCAAAAATGGAACTATGGATAACACATGGGTGATTGACAGCTTTCCCTAAAAAACCATTCCTAAATACGCGATTTGACAATCTCCAGTTTTTTCATTGTGCAATTCTTATCAAAAACGTGCACGTGAACAAAAAAAAACCTGTCTGGTAATCTGCCATGGAAAGGTGCCATGGAATTTGGAATTCCTATAGGGGCATGCAAATAACATGGAGATTGCTATACACGCAAGCAAATCCAGACGAGGCACCCTACTAATATTTCTCTTCAATACCTTTAGCCTGTGCAGTACTATTAGTGGTAGCAGTAAAATTAATGGTAGTAGTATGCATATGGAACCTTTTGGTTGGTTCAACATACCCTTCAGCATGCACTGAAAGTTTCAACTTAATACTCTAAGTTGTTTCTGGGATATAGCTATTTCACCCTTTTAATGACCTTTATCCACATTGCGTGCTTTGATTTTGTTCAACATCCTATTCAGCATTCCCTGAAAGCTTTACTGTACTGCACTTAGCTACAATAGCACTAGCGCTAGTTGTTATAATAGTAGTAGTATATGCATAGAACATTTTGGTTAATTTAACATCCCCCTTAAAATGCCATGAAAGATTCTGCTTAATACCCTAGACTATTCCTGGGATATTGCTGATATACCCTTTTGACAACCTGCTTGCACAGAGTGTGTTTCAATTTAATTCACCCTCCCCCCAAGCAATCCTTGAAAGTTTCACCTCCATAGCCTTAGTCTAAGTAGTAGTTGCCGTAGTAATAGTAGTGGTAGTAGCAGAACTTGTGCTATCATAAAATTATTGGCACACCCTTATTATTATTATTATTATTATACTGGCACATCCTTTTGACAATCTACATTCTCTTAGCGTATTTTTATTTAGTTTACTATCCCCCTAAACATTTCCGGAAAATTTGACCTTTATACCCTTAGCTTCAGTAATAGCAATATTTTTAGTAGTAGTAATAGGGGTAGTACTACTAGTAGTAGTAATAGTAGTAGTAACATTAGTAGCAGTGTGAACTAGTCCTGAGAAATAAGTCACTGCGTATTTTGGCCTCTTTTATCCTATGGCCAATACACAAAAAAGTTGTTTTTATTTTAATAAAAACAACTTATTAGCTTATTAGTTTACACTAATAAGTACAGCTTATTAATATTAAACTGAAAAGGCAGAAGCCGGGGGGGGGGAGGTTCTGGGGAGTACACGCCTAGCCCCAAAAAGATAGGTATGCAGCAGCTCAAGGTAGGCTAAGAAACTAAAAACTTGCCAAATTATAGCTCAATGTTCACCTTCCACTTTTAAATTCAGAAGATTACTCAAAGACAAAAAACTCTATCAGCGAATTCTCTTTGAGAACTGGTTATCATCGAGAGCTATTGAAAATATGTGATTTGACTGAAATTTAACTGAGCAGACAGTGAAATTGTATTTAAAAAGTTTAAATCAGAGCTGGTTACACATCAAGGAACTCCTAAAGTTGCTAAATTGATCAAATGACATTTTTAGTTGATTTTGGAGTTTTTCAAGCAGAAATGCTTAATCGAAAACAAAATTCTCACTTTTTAATGATGTAAGTTTCATTAAAACTGAATATCTCTATCTCGAATTGAAAACACGAGAAGTTAAATGGTCTTTCTATGATTTCTGGGAAAATAGTAGTCGGCTTTTAGTTTTCTGTTGTTTGTTCGGATCTCTTATCCAAGCTGTACAAGGAATGGTATGACCACCCAATAAATCCCCAATAGTTTGGCCACACAAACGCAAAAAATTTAACAATGGATGAGATGGGGTAATCCCTTAAGGTATCGAATCTCATTGAAAAAAATAAATTAAACAAATTAAACCAGTTTTCAATTTGATAATGGTCGACAAATAATTTTTCCACTACTCATAATTAGGAATAGTAGCGAACTCTATGATATCAGGGTATTGATAGTCATGAAAAGTCAATACTTTCGGTACACAAATATTGTGCACTGAGACTCTTTCTCAGCACGGACCTCCCCTAGGCTACTCAGTGAGTCCCCAGGTGACGGATAGGGTAATTTTCTACAGATATGTAGGGTGCCTCCATTGAATAGGAGGTGCGGACCAAGAAGGGTGCTAGTCCCTGTGGGTCCATAAATGAAACTGAGGCAACCTCGCCTGGGGGTCATTAATACAGGTAGAGGTGGAAGAAGGGCCCTCTGATGTACACTCAGGAGGACCGTTTGGCGTGTGGATACGTCCCGTGATTTTAACAAATCTTCTCCCAGCAATCCAGCGATGGGTTAAATTGCAGGGTGAAGCAGAACACCATCGTGAGAAGATCTTCTATAAGAAGGCAACTGCGGCAGAGCGTGGGATCTATTTTTATATGAACAAAAGCCTGTGCAAAGGTCTGCCTTGACCCTGTAGGGGCGTCAAGTGTTAGGGGAGTTCTTGGTCAAGAAAATTCCCATGAAACATTTATGAAGACATGAGTTGCTCCCAGAAATGATTTGCCTGGTACGGCGTCCCCGGTTTCAAGTGACATGGTCCTGCTCCCTGGAATAGCGGCGAGATCAAAAAGTGGGAAAGATATTCCTAGTAAAATAAATCTACAGAAGCAGTAATTCCGAGCTTATAGCTGAAAGATAAGATCCGTAGACCGAGAATCTACAAGGCTATAGATGGCTATGGAAATAAATCGCTACCAAGCAGACGTTCTTTGGTCTGTCGGAGACAAGATTGGATGGAGTGTCTGAAGGTACCTCACCAGTCCATGATTCCGACAACTCTTATTTATTCCTCAATTTTGGTGCTTATAATAGATCCTGCAACCATAGAGTCGGCCTTATGGTTGGTCACCGTGTGCAGAGAGCTCTTCTTGCATAGGATCATGTGAACGCCAGAATAGCCAGACTACGACTGAAAAAAACTATCCAACCTCTCTATCGTTGCTGTCTACGCACCAACAAGAGTGGCAACAGATGCTGATAAAGACTCCTGACACTGATCCGGAGATTACGATGCAGTAACGCCCCAAACGACACTTCTTGATTCCAGCAGGTGATTGGATCTCCCATGTTGGCCCAACAGATCCCTTTGTTCACGATATTGTTGATCAGTTTAATTATGAATAGCGCTGCCCCTATGGGGATAGACTACTCCAGTTTGCGAGATCCCATAACCATTACCATCACCGTTACTATGTTCCAACACAAACCCTCTCAAAGGATAAATTTGCGCTCAAACGATAGCTCCACAGATGCCCAAATTCTGTCAGCGTTGGCGCTCCTCAGTCATTGATTCTCGAGCTCAGAGAGAAGTGTACACGGGATCTAAATCTGGAAGTGATCATACGCTTGTAGATGTAAAGATACTCCTGAAGTTGAGTGTGAGGAAGAGGCAACCCCCAAAAAAGAAGTAAAACGTGGAAAAACTGAAAATTCAATCAGTGAAAGAAGACTTCTGCTTGAAGTTACAGAACCAATTTGCAAGCCTGATAGACTGTGATGAAGACTCCACCACCCTCTGGAAACAATTCTGGGACTCCACTGAAAAGGTAGTTGCCGAAGTTATCGGCTATGTTCCTGCAAAGCTGAGAAAAAATTAGGTCTCAGAGAAAACTGCACAACTAATTGAGGCATCGACAGGCATTGAAAGCATCAACCGCAGTAAAAAAAGTCATTGCGTAAACAGTTTAAAACTAGTTTACGTCAAGACCGCCAGCAATTTTGGAATGAGTTTGCCCTATATATGGAAAAAGCAGCCAGAAATAATGACACAAGACGGTTGAATAGAACACTCAAAGAAATAACCGGAAAAAATCTTCTATCGCTGGTCCCTCAAAAGACAATCAAGGTAATACGATTCCTGACGTGCAAGGTAAACTTGATCACTGGAGAGACAACTTTAAAACCTGATTAACCCAAACACAGATGGGCAAGCTACGTCTATGATACTGCCACCAACAGCTGAAAATCCACCGTGTGAAATTGACTTGGTTTCACCTTCAACTTCAGAAATACTAAATGCTGTTAAACGGCTAAGAACTAATAAGTCACCTAGAAGAGATGGCCTTCCTCCTGAGGTCTACAAGGCGTCACCACATGTTGTAGCAGAACAACTAGAACCCCTCATCAGACTGATATGGGAGAAGAAGACCTTTCTGTCTGATTGGAAAGTGTCAGTAATATTCCCAGCGTTTACAAAAAGGAACAAATGTGACAACCGTAACAATAGAGGATATCACTCATTAACATGGCCACCAAAGTATTCGTGATGATTTTGCTCAAAAGTTTCGAGGAAGCAAGAGATGAGCGGACGCGTGATAATCAGTGTGGATTCTGTGGACAGAGAGGGTGCACTGACCAGATATTCACCCTTCGTCGTATTCTGCAACAGCGCGAACACTACAACCTCCCTATAACTAACATTTATCTGGATTTTGTCACTGCTTTAAATTCTGTAACCCGTGAAAACCTCTGGCGAATCATGGTAGGAGATGGTATGCCGGGTGAATTTGTAGAACTGCTGAAGGCTTACTATAAGCATTGCAAAGCAACTGTCAGAGCTATGGGTGAAGAAACTGAGGCCTTTAATGTAGACTGCGGTTTAAAACAAGGATGTATATTGTCCCCCGTTTTGTTTAATTACTGTATAGATTGGGTTTCTAGAAAGAGCACTCTCGAGCTTTGATGGTGTCATTATGGGATTGGGCATAAACGTATCTGACCTGGACTACAATGATGACATCATTGCTCTTGCTGCTGATCCAGCAGCTGCCCAGGAAATGTTAAATGGAATAGCATATTTCTATCAGCTACGGGGTATGAAGTTCAATATGGTCAAAACTAAAGTCATCGACCTAAATATACAGCCAGCTTATCAGCTTGTGCTTTACGGACAGGAACTGGAAAAGTCAAAAGCTTCACTTATGTTGGCTCACTAATAGACTCTCGTGGAGGCTGTGCACTTGGCGTACAGAACAGAATGAACAAACCCCAAGCCATATTCTCTCAACTACGCCGCTATTTGAGGAACCGACAGGAGATCAGTTTGAAGACAACCATTTGTTTCTATAAGGCGGCAGTTAGGTCTGTTCTATTCTATGTAGTTGAGACCTGGCCACTGAAGGCGCTTCATCTCCATGATTTGGAAGTCTTTGACCACCGCTGTTTACTAAAAATCTTAAGGATTCAACACTCCGACAGAACCTCAAATGCTGATGTGCGTCACCGCTGCTGTAACATCCAGCCCACAGCCAAAATCGTCAAACAGAGAAGACTGCTTTGGCTTGGCATTATCCTGAGAAGACCCAATGACTGCATCATCAAACAAGTGCTTCTAGCTGCTCCTCTGTCAGATTGGTGCAGACGCCCGTGCAGTCAATTGATAAATTGGTGGGCAACTGTTAAAAATGACCTTGATACGATTGGTGGATTTCAGAAATTTGGCAAAAAGTGGGAGAGCTGCTGGCTCTGATTTGCTGAAGAGCTGGCACGAGATCGCGATAAATGGGAATCGACCATAAGGAGTCTTCTAGGTGCCGTTTGGGGCGTCCACTACTGGTCCCGCAGTAAATACAAGCAAGTAAGTAAGTAAGTAAACAACCAATTAGCACATTTGAAGGACTTTAATTTGTTTCCATTTTACATCTAATTCAAATACGAGTCGCATGGATAGTATTTTATATAAAAATAAAGTAACATTTCAAATTCAAACAGACGCATCTGAATGCTTGACAGGAAAATTCTTTTGACAAAACTACTCTAGGCTGGAATGCTTTTTTCAATGCTTCGTAAAAACCACATTAATGACAAATGAAAGATTTATTATAGTGAGATGATTTACTTTCAAAAACTTTAAACAAAATTCAAGGCATTTTTTTTTAGTTTAGTGTAATCTCCATTAGTTTTATTAAAATAGACCCTGTTGGGTATCATAGGCAGTGCAATAGCGATACCTAAGTAAAAATCGATGTTGGCACAATTTTCTTTCTTTTTTTCTGACCAAGGCAATTCGCATAGAAGGAGTTGTTGTAGAAACTTTGAAAGGGGCTGATTCGATTGGAAGTTGAAAGTTATATTAAGTTAAATTGAAAGTTAAAGTCAAAAGTAATTGGAGAGTAACCAGTCTTTCCACACCCATAATTTCCCCAAAAATATCCGAACAGATTTTTTTACATAGCCATTTGCTTAGAATATTTTGAAGTTCCAGGAATAATATCTTTGGGAATGGCAACCCCTCACAGTCCTCAAGGAAAGGACTATAAGTTACGCTATTTGTCGATTATTAACATATAAGTTTTTATGAAAGGAGTAATCGTAAAAACTTCGAAGGAGGGTTCATTCAATTGGAAACCAAAGTTCAAAAGTCAAAGTTCAAAGAGTCAAAAGTGATTGCAAGGTAAATAGCCCCCCCCCCCAAGGTCTTCTTTTCCCCAAATGCATCTGAAAGAAATTTTTAGAGAGCCTTTTTGTTCAAAATAGTATAAAGATCATATAAACAGGCATTCGGATTTGAAACAACCCTCCAGAGCTTGAGCCAAGGATTGTAGGTTATGCCCCGATAGAATATATGGTTTTTATGGAGACTAAAAGGTTTTATCAGGTCATATTATCTTTTGATGAGGTTCATTTGATTGGAAATTGAAATATCTATTTACCTTTTGAGAGCCAAAAGTGATGTAGGACAAATAGCCCCTCCCCGCGACGCCTTCTTTTCTCCAAACGAATCTGATTGAAATTGTTAGATAGCTATCTTTTGTTCAAAATAGTCCAAACAACACGTAACAATGCCTCCAGGGTTGACACAAAGCCCAGAGCATAGGGGTAAAGGCTATAATTGAATGGGGCTCATTCGATTGGAAATTGGAAACTCTAGTGCTCTTTCTAAGAGTCAAAATTGAATGGAGGGCAACCCGCCCCCCCCCCAAGCCCATTTTTTTCAAAAAAATATCCAATCAAGACCCATCCAGGTGTGTATAGGGTTGACAACCCCTGTGCCTTCTCAAGACCAGACCATAATTTGCACTTAACTAAAAACAAAATACATTTTAAGTATTTTCTCTTTCTTAACTTTAATAAATAAAAAATTATTAAGACCTTAAGGAATAAATATCAGTAAATATATATTAAACTGACAATCCACGTTCATTTTTTTTTCAATGAAGTGCAAATTATGTTCTGGTATTGAGACGGCATGTGGGTTGTAAGCCCAACGCATCTTAATTTCTGCTTGTTTTGAATTTTACTCGGTAATTTATTGTAATTTCTGTTTGTTTGGGGGTTTCATTTATTTATTGATGGTTATTTGTGATAGTTCTACGATTGGAAGATTATTTGACTTAATTTCTGCTCATTTTTGGTTTAATGGACCTCTTTACTTTTCTTTAAAAACTTATTTTGTACATTTTTTTTTTTAAATTAATACTTGGAAAACTCCATCCAAACCACTAAAATGAGTTGAGGAGCCTTCAAATTAAACTTTTGTCAAAGCATCGTCTGTTTGTACCCTGGTATAGTCCGACTTTTCATGATAGGAACAAATAAATGATAGCTAACCCAAGCGGAATGGGAGGGGCAAGGGATTTTGAGTACAATTTGGGACCAATAAAACAGTTTTTGGTAACGAAATGTACGTAAGGAGGGACCTGGACTAATACTCGAATAGAAAAAGTCTTGATAACAATATATACATCAAACGAATCAGCTTTTTATTGGAATAATTAAAAAAAAAACTCCGAAAAATATATTTTTCCGAAAAGCAAAGATTTATATTCAACTTAATACCAACAAAATACTTTCCTATGATTATTCAAACTCAAAACGACCAGAAATTCAATAAAAAATCATAGCAAACAATGATACAATAGGTACTAATATAAACGAATAAATAAATCTTACAATAAGTAAAATTTAAATTAAATATTCAAATCAAACTTAAAATGAATAAAAAAGCTACAAACCAGAGTTTGGCTACTGCCCCCTTCCCTGTGTGTTAAAGTCTAAAACCTACTGCGTCATTTGCCATTTATTGAAAAATATATGTGTGGAAGCAGACCTTGGAAAAAACTAATAAAATTAAACTTAATATTTGATATATACAACCAAATCAAATTGCTGTTTTTTATATATCCTTATGCTTATGTATCCTGATATATGACATATGATGATATATCCATGTAACGATGAATGTCCCAAATCTAGTTAATGTTGACATTCACCGGTGAATGTTCGAAATTCCTTTTTCTCTGCTTCGATTCAATTAGCTTTGCGAGTCAGCTTTTTAAGTCTTATGCAACCTATGATGGTAAATGTTAAAGTTAGGCTAGGTCAGATTATGTTAGTTTAGATTAGGTTAGGTTATTTAGATTAGATTAGGTTAAATTCGATTCCAAATATCAGAAATGGGTTAATAACCTAACTTAAGCTAACCTAAACCAACCTAACCTCGTCTAATTAAACCTAATCTAACCTAACCTCCCATCATCAAACCTTGCAATAAATTGAAAAAATTGACTGGCAACGGTGACTAAATCCAAGGAGAAAAAAGGTATTTCTGACACAGTAGGTTCACAGTATGTTACAACGACGCATTAGGTTTTATAATTTTACAGTGAGAGAAGGAGGCAATACCCAAACTCTTGTTTGAAGTGATTTTTGTTCGTTTCAAGCTTGATTTGCATATTCAATTTAAGTTTCACTCGTTTTAAGATTTATGTATCCATTTACATTAGAATCTATTGTATGTTCGTTTGCATTGATTGTTTATGTAATTTCTGTTAGTTTTGGGTTTCATTTATGTTTCAATAGCAAAATATTTTTTTTTCGTTTTAAGCTTGATTTGCATATTCAATTTAAGCATTACTCGCTTTAAGATTTATTTATATATTTATATTATTACTTGTTGTATATTTTGTTGCTATGATTGTTTATTTAGTTTCTGTTCGTTTTGGGTTTCATTTATTCTTTAATAGTAATTTCTGTTCGTTTTGAGTTTGATTTTTAACAAGTATATGCATCTGATGATCTTAAGTTTAAAATGGCCTTTACTTTTTTTTGAAAAACTTCTTTTTCGGAATTTTTTTTTAAATTAATTTTTGTTCGTTTTTGATTTCAGATAATTTCAAGTTTTAAAAATAACTTATTTTAAAATGATACTTTTTTTCAAACTCAAATATTAATCAAAGTATCATAACTATTATCAAAGTAACAATATCAAAGTAAAAAATGGGTTTGTGTCAACCTCAGAGTTTTTATTAACTGATGTTTGAACTATTTAAAAAAATGGCTATCTAAAAATTTTAATGGCTATATAAAAATCTTTTGACTGTTAAAAATTGAACCAGAACTTTCAATTTCCATTCAAATATGCCCTCTCTGAAGTTTATACGACCATCCCTTCCGTAAGAACCATATATGCCCCCAAGTAAAAACTTAAAACACATGCCCCCAGGCCCTGGGGGTTTGTGTCGAAACGGAGTTTTTGTTATCTGACCTTTGAACTATTTTTAACAAAATAGCTATCTCAAAATTTTTATCGAATGCATTTGGATAAAAAGGGGCGTGTGGAGGGGATAGTTACCCACTGATCCACTGAAGTTTATACGAGCTTATCTTTCATAAGAAACATATATGCCCCAGGGCTTAGCTTACAACACCTGCCTCCGGGCCTTGGGGGGTTGTGTTGACGCTTGAGTTTTGTTATCTGACTTTTGAACTATTCTTAAAAAATTGACTATCTCAAAATGTTATTGGATGCATCTGGGGAAAAAGGGGCTTAGGGTGGAGGACTATTTGCCGTCCAATCTCTTTTGACTCTCAAAAACTGAACTAGAACTTTCAATTATCGGTCAAATGAGCCCTCTCTGAAGTTTTTAAGAACAACCCTTCCATAAGAACCATATATTCCCCCAGGTAATAACTTACAACGCCTGCCCTTTGGCTCTGGCGGGTTGTGTTAACCCTGGAGTTTAGTGTTATATGATCTTTGAACTATTTTATAGAAATGGCTATCTCAAAGTTCTTATCGAATTGGTTTGAGGAAAAAAGGGAATTGACGGTGGGGGGGGCAAGTTGCCCTCCGATATCTGTTGACTCTTAAAAAGTGAACTAGAACCTTCAATTTCCAATCAAATGAGCCCTCTTTGAAGTTATACGAACATACCTTCCATAAGAACCATATATGCCCCGAGGGCAAAGGTTACAACGCCAGTCCCCGGACCCTGGAGGGTTGTGTCGATACCGGTAATTTTGTTATATGATCTTTGAACTATTTTTAACAAAATGGCTATCTGAAAATGTATATTAGCTGCCTTTGGGAAAAAAGGGCGTGGGGGGGGGGGCTGGTTATCCTCTGATCTCTTTTGACTCTTAAAAAGTAAACAAGAAATTTCAATTTCCTATCGAATGGGCATTAAGTTTATACGAGCATCCCTTCCATAACAGATAGATATGCCCACTGGGCATAACTTACAAGGCCTACCCCAGGCCTTAAAGAATTGTGTCGATCCCAGAGTTTTCGTTATAGATAGATAGATATTTATTGCAAAACAAAAGCCTCTTTGGGCCATGGCAAAAACAAACACAAATGCATATATAGTCAAAACACATGCTAATAGCATATATAACAATAACTAAACATATCCCGTAGCAAATAAAATAAAATAACATAACAATTGCAGCACAAAAGCACACATAATACTATAAAACTAACTCACATAATTACACACAATGTCACACACATAATAATAATAATAATCTTGTATTCAAAAGCCTTTCTACAAGGCCATACACACTATACATCAAATATAACAGGAAAACAAAAGTAAAACTCCCTTCAGCATTGTTTTTCCAAACCATAACAAATCTTCTTCACAATAATTCCTTTCTTATCTTTAGTGCCTGATCCACAAATTTACATAATCTACACATGAGGCTAGGTACCGTCAGAGATAACATGCCCCGAAGTGAAAAATTACAATTCCCCAAAATACCCTCCCTCAAATCAGTAAGCCCCTGGCACCGGCACAGAAAATGGTCCAGATTTTCCTCTTCAATATTACAAATGAGACACGTGTACCTAGACGCCGGGAACCCCTTACCTCTCTCAAATACTTTACTCCTCCATCTTAAAGGCAAACAGTTGGCCCGCAGCTACAACCAATTTGACAAATACTTACTTGGCAAATTAAATTTAAAGTAAATATCCGGGCCAAACACCTTTTTCACTTCCTTATAAACACTTAATGTCTCAGATCTCTCAATTTCATTCCGCCATTTCTGTATCTCCTGACCTTCTAATCTTTGTTTAACTATTCCTATTATATCAATCTGACTATTAGCGGGGCCTCTACCATCATTCCATATATATGACAATCCTAATCTGCCTAATAAGGATTTAACCCTAAACGGCCACGACCTCTTACGCCCTGAAGCAAGTAGCTCTTCATAGGCCTCTCTAATAAGTTTACCTCGTGGTACCTGCACTATCTTCATCCAAAATCTAACTACCTGAACTAGCCTATGTTTACGGAGCGAAAAAAAAGCCCTAGCTCCCCTTTCAAAAACTGGGTATGCGTAGCTCTATGGAGGCCAAAAAGCCTTTTGTAATAACTTATCTGAAGGGTCTCCAGCTGTTCTGCCGCTTACATCCCCCATAATTCCCCACCATAATGAATAACTGGCATAATCTTCGATAAAATTATGCTCTTATGCATTGCTAGACTTTTAATACCCATAACTGTACCATTCCTAAAAACCGTCAATATAGCCGCTTTCCCCCTTTTTACTGACTCTTTAATGTGGGCACACCAACTACCATTATTTTGAAATACAAAACCTAAATATTTTGAATTTTCAACTATCTTTATTTCATCTCCTTTAAACATAAACTTACCATTACTTTCATTATCATTTCATTTACCAAAAATAACTATTTCTGTCTTCTTAACATTAAGTTGGAGCTTCTTCAGATCTAAGTAATCTGCAGCAAGATCTAACAAAATCTATAATTCCTGGGCAGACTTAGCTACAAGTACGCTATCATCAGCGAAAAGCAAAACTGAAAATAATTTTGAGCCAAGACCCACAGTCGGAGCCCACCTTCTTTCCCAAAACTGAACTAAATCATTTATAAATATAGAAAACAAACGGGGGGAAAGAGCACTACCTTGTTTTACCCCTTTACGGTTTCTATATACTCTGGAAAAACCCTGATCTATTACCTTTACTACCGCCTTAGTTCCGTAATACATGCTAGTAACTTACTTCACAAAAATACTAGGTAATCCTATACTTCTAAGAATATCTACCAAAAGCACCCTCTCAACATTATCAAAAGCTTTTCTTAGGTCTAAAAAAGCCGCATATAGACGGCAATTCCCTGTTCCATACTTATCGACTAAAGCTCTAAGTACAAATGCCCTATCTGCTGTACTATAACCTTTCCTAAATCCTCCTTGCTCTTCATTTATAATCTTATTTTTATCTAACCACCAATCTTGCCTCCTATCTAAAATTTTCTCTAACACTTTACTAAAAACTGGTGCTAGAGCTATGGGCCTATAGTTATCCTTTGAGCTAGGGTCCCCCTTCTTAAAAAGCGGTATAACAACTGAAGTCTTCCAATTCTGGCCACTTACCTGTAGATACAATACTATTGAATGCTATAACTAATATCGACAAAAACACTGACAAAAATTTCTTAACCACCCAAGCTGGTATCCAGTCCAAACCTGGTGCTGAACCTCCTTTCATCCTAATAACTACTTCACTAACCTCCTCTCTTGTTACTTCCCCTACTAATTCATAATCATGCTCCTGCAACGGGAAAATACTTTCACCTGAACATGAAGACTGACTATCCTCTTCTAGCCCTTCACAATCTCCTTCTAAATTCTCAAAATAACCAGGCCACGACTCCGGTGAAGGAGTTCGACCTGAAATATTAGCTCTTTCCTTTCTCATTCTACTCCATAAATCTTTAACATTCCCAAGTGTAAAATCCTCCATCATATTTTTCCTTTTTAAACTATCCCATTCCCGACTTTTCCTCTTCAGCAATTTCTTATATTCCCTATTCTTAACTCTATAAAATTCAACGCTTCTAACCGCAATTCTTCGTCCTGGCACTGCCTAACAATTTCTAATTCTGTTTCTACCTTCTGCTTTAACGCTTTACATTCCTCATCATAATATCCTTTATTCAGAGATTTCACGTTAAAAAATTATCCAATCACTAATTACCCCTTTTTTGTGAATGTCAATCAAACGCCAAGGAACGTAATCTCCCCGAACACGTCAAACTGTTTCCACAGACTTCAAAAATGGAACTATGGATAACACATGGGTGATTGACAGCTTTCCCTAAAAAACCATTCCTAAATACGCGATTTGACAATCTCCAGTTTTTCATTGTGCAATTCTTATCAAAAACGTGCACGTGAACAAAAAAAAACCTGTCTGGTAATCTGCCATGGAAAGGTGCCATGGAATTTGGAATTCCTATAGGGGCATGCAAATAACATGGAGATTGCTACACACGCAAGCAAATCCAGACGAGGCACCCTACTAATATTTCTCTTCAATACCTTTAGCCTGTGCAGTACTATTAGTGGTAGCAGTAAAATTAATGGTAGTAGTATGCATATGGAACCTTTTGGTTGGTTCAACATACCCTTCAGCATGCACTGAAAGTTTCAACTTAATACTCTAAGTTGTTTCTGGGATATAGCTATTTCACCCTTTTAATGACCTTTATCCCCATTGCGTGCTTTGATTTTGTTCAACATCCTATTCAGCATTCCCTGAAAGCTTTACTGTACTGCACTTAGCTACAATAGCACTAGCGCTAGTTGTTATAATAGTAGTAGTATATGCATAGAACTTTTTGGTTAATTTAACATCCCCCTTAAAATGCCATGAAAGATTCTGCTTAATACCCTAGACTATTCCTGGGATATTGCTGATATACCCTTTTGACAACCTGCTTGCACAGAGTGTGTTTCAATTTAATTCACCCTCCCCCCAAGCAATCCTTGAAAGTTTCACCTCCATAGCCTTAGTCTAAGTAGTAGTTGCCGTAGTAATAGTAGTGGTAGTAGCAGAACTTGTGCTATCATAAAATTATTGGCACACCCTTATTATTATTATTATTATACTGGCACATCCTTTTGACAATCTACATTCTCTTAGCGTATTTTTATTTAGTTTACTATCCCCCTAAACATTTCCGGAAAATTTGACCTTTATACCCTTAGCTTCAGTAATAGCAATATTTTTAGTAGTAGTAATAGGGGTAGTACTACTAGTAGTAGTAATAGTAGTAGTAACATTAGTAGCAGTGTGAACTAGTCCTGAGAAATAAGTCACTGCGTATTTTGGCCTCTTTTATCCTATGGCCAATACACAAAAAAGTTGTTTTTATTTTAATAAAAACAACTTATTAGCTTATTAGTTTACACTAATAAGTACAGCTTATTAATATTAAACTGAAAAGGCAGAAGCGGGGGGGGGGGGGAGGTTCTGGGGAGTACACGCCTAGCCCCAAAAAGATAGGTATGCAGCAGCTCAAGGTAGGCTAAGAAACTAAAAACTTGCCAAATTCTAGCTCAATGTTCACCTTCCACTTTTAAATTCAGAAGATTACTCAAAGACAAAAAACTCTATCAGCGAATTCTCTTTGAGAACTGGTTATCATCGAGAGCTATTGAAAATATGTGATTTGACTGAAATTTAACTGAGCAGACAGTGAAATTGTATTTAAAAAGTTTAAATCAGAGCTGGTTACACATCAAGGAACTCCTAAAGTTGCTAAATTGATCAAATGACATTTTTAGTTGATTTTGGAGTTTTTCAAGCAGAAATGCTTAATCGAAAACAAAATTCTCACTTTTTAATGATGTAAGTTTCATTAAAACTGAATATCTCTATCTCGAATTGAAAACACGAGAAGTTAAATGGTCTTTCTATGATTTCTGGGAAAATAGTAGTCGGCTTTTAGTTTTCTGTTGTTTGTTCGGATCTCTTATCCAAGCTGTACAAGGAATGGTATGACCACCCAATAAATCCCCAATAGTTTGGCCACACAAACGCAAAAAGTTTAACAATGGATGAGATGGAGTAATCCCTTAAGGTATCAAATCTCATTGAAAAAAATAAATTAAACAAATTAAACCAGTTTTCAATTTGATAATGGTCGACAAATAATTTTTCCACTACTCATGATTAGGAATAGTAACGAACTCTATGATATCGGAGTATTGATAGTCATGAAAAGTCAATACTTTCGGTACACAAATATTGTGCACTGAGACTCTTTCTCAGCACGGACCTCCCCTAGGCTACTCAGTGCGTCCCCAGGTGGCGGATAGGGTAATTTTCTACAGATATGTAGGGTGCCTCCATTGAATAGGAGGTGCGGACCAAGAAGGGTGCTAGTCCCTGTGGGTCCATAAGTGAAACTGAGGCAACCTTGCCTGGGGGTCATTAATACAGGTAGAGGTGGAAGAAGGGCCCTCTGATGTACACTCAGGAGGACCGTTTGGCGTGTGGATACGTCCCGTGATTTTAACAAATCTTCTCCCAGCAATCCAGCGATGGGTTAAATTGCAGGGTGAAGCAGAACACCATCGTGAGAAGATCTTCTATAAGAAGGCAACTGCGGCAGAGCGTAGGATCTATTTTTATATGAACAAAAGCCTGTGCAAAGGTCTGCCTTGACCCTGTAGGGGCGTCAAGTGTTAGGGGAGTTCTTGGTCAAGAAAATTCCCATGAAATATTTATGAAGAAATGAGTGCTCCCAGAAACGATTTGCCTGGTATGGCGTCCCCGGTTTTAAGCGACATGGTCCTGCCCCCTGGAATAGCAGCGAGATCGAAAAGTGAGAAAGCTATTCCCAGTAAAATAAATCTACAGAAGCAGTAATTCCGAGCTTATAGCTGAAAGATAAGATCCGTAGACCGAGAATCTACAAGGCTAGTGATGGCTCTGGAAATAAATCGCTACCAAGCAGACGTTATTTGGTCTGTCGGAGACAAGATTGGATGGAGTGTCTGAAGGTACCTCACCAGTCCATGATTCCGACAACTCTTATTTATTCCTCAATTTTGGTGCTTATAATAGATCCTGCAACCATAGAGTCGGCCTTATGGTTGGTCACCGTGTGCAGAGAGCTCTTCTTGCATAGGATCATGTGAACGCCAGAATAGCCAGACTACGACTGAAAAAAAACTATCCAACCTCTCTATCGTTGCTGTCTACGCACCAACAAGAGTGGCAACAGATGCTGATAAAGACTCCTGACACTGATCCGGAGATTACGATGCAGTAACGCCCCAAACGACACTTCTTGATTCCAGCAGGTGATTGGATCTCCCATGTTGGCCCAACAGATCCCTTTGTTCACGATATTGTTGGTCAGTTTAATTATGAATAGCGCTGCCCCTATGGGGATAGACTACTCCAGTTTGCGAGATCCCATAACCATTACCATCACCGTTACTATGTTCCAACACAAACCCTCTCAAAGGATAAATTTGCGCTCAAACGATAGCTCCACAGATGCCCAAATTCTGTCAGCGTTGGCGCTCCTCAGTCATTGATTCTCGAGCTCAGAGAGAAGTGTACACGGGATCTAAATCTGGAAGTGATCATACGTTTGTAGATGTAAAGATACTCCTGAAGTTGAGTGTGAGGAAGAGGCAACCCCCAAAAAAGAAGTAAAACGTGGAAAAACTGAAAATTCAATCAGTGAAAGAAGACTTCTGCTTGAAGTTACAGAACCAATTTGCAAGCCTGATAGACTGTGATGAAGACTCCACCACCCTCTGGAAACAATTCTGGGACTCCACTGAAAAGGTAGTTGCCGAAGTTATCGGCTATGTTCCTGCAAAGCTGAGAAAAAATTAGGTCTCAGAGAAAACTGCACAACTAATTGAGGCATCGACAGGCATTGAAAGCATCAACCGCAGTAAAAAAAGTCATTGCGTAAACAGTTTAAAACTAGTTTAAGTCAAGACCACCAGCAATTTTGGAATGAGTTTGCCCTAGATATGGAAAAACCAGCCAGAAATAACGACACAAGACGGTTGAATAGAACACTCAAAGAAATAACCGGAAAAAATCTTGTATCGCTGGTCCCTCAAAAGACAATCAAGGTAATACAATTCCTGACGTGCAAGGTAAACTTGATCACTGGAGAGACAACTTTAAAACCTGATTAACCCAAACAAAGATGGGCAAGCTACGTCTATGATACTGCCACCAACAGCTGAAAATCCACCGTGTGAAATTGACTTGGTTTCACCTTCAACTTCAGAAATACTAAATGCTATTAAACGGCTAAGAACTAATAAGTCACCTAGAAGAGATGGCCTTCCTCCTGAGGTCTACAAGGCGTCACCACATGTTGTAGCAGAACAACTAGAACCCCTCATCAGACTGATATGGGAGAAGAAGACCTTTCTGTCTGATTGGAAAGTGTCAGTAATATTCCCAGCGTTTACAAAAAGGAACAAATGTGACAACCGTAACAATAGAGGATATCACTCATTAACATGGCCACCAAAGTATTCGTGATGATTTTGCTCAAAAGTTTCGAGGAAGCAAGAGATGAGCGGACGCGTGATAATCAGTGTGGATTCTGTGGACAGAGAGGGTGCACTGACCAGATATTCACCCTTCGTCGTATTCTGCAACAGTGCGAACACTACAACCTCCCTATAACTAACATTTATCTGGATTTTGTCACTGCTTTAAATTCTGTAACCCGTGAAAACCTCTGGCGAATCATGGTAGGAGATGGTTAGTCGGTTGAATTTGTAGAACTGCTGAAGGCTTACTATAAGCATTGCAAAGCAACTGTCAGAGCTATGGGTGAAGAAACTGAGGCCTTTAATGTAGACTGCGGTGTAAAACAAGGATGTATATTGTCCCCCGTTTTGTTTAATTACTGTATAGATTGGGTTTCTAGAAAGAGCACTCTCGAGCTTTGATGGTGTCATTATGGGATTGGGCATAAACGTATCTGACCTGGACTACAATGATGACATCATTGCTCTTGCTGCTGATCCAGCAGCTGCCCAGGAAATGTTAAATGGAATAGCATATTTCTATCAGCTACGGGGTATGAAGTTCAATATGGTCAAAACTAAAGTCATCGACCTAAATATACAGCCAGCTTATCAGCTTGTGCTTTACGGACAGGAACTGGAAAAGTCAAAAGCTTCACTTATGTTGGCTCACTAATAGACTCTCGGGGAGGCTGTGCACTTGACGTACAGGAACAGAGTCAACAAAGCCCAGGCCATATTCTCTCAACTTTGCCGCTATTTGTGGAACCGACAGGAGATCAGTTTGAAGACAACCATTTGTTTCTACAAAGCGGCTGTTAAGTCTGCTCTATTCTATGTAGTGGAGATCTGGCCACTGATGGCTCTTACATCACCACAATATGGATGTTTTTGACCACCGCTGCTTACAAAAAATCTTGAGGATTTGATACTCCGACAGTACCTCAAATGCTGAAGTACGTCACCGCTGCTGTAACATCCAGTCCACAGCCACGATTGTCAAACAGAGAAGACTGCTTTGGCTTGGCATTGGCCTGAGAAGACCCAATGACCGCATCATCAAACAAGTGCTTCTAGCTGCTCCTCTGTCAGAATGGTGCAGACGCCCGTGCGGTCAATTGATAAATTGGTGGGCAACTGTTAAAAATGACCTTGATACGAGTGGTGGATTTCAGAAATTTGGCAAAAAGTGGGAGAGCTGCCGGCTCTGATTTGCTGAAGAGCTGGCACGAGATCGCGATAAATGGGAATCGACCATAAGGAGTCTTCTAGGTGCCGTTTGGGGCGTCCACTACTGGTCCCGCAGTAAATACAAGCAAGTAAGTATTTAAGTAAACAACCAATTAGCACATTTGAAGGACTTTAATTTGTTTCCATTTTACATCTAATTCAAATACGAGTCGCATGGATAGTATTTTATATAAAAATAAAGTAACATTTCAAATTCAAACAGACGCATCTGAATGCTTGACAGGAAAATTCTTTTGACAAAACTACTCTAGGCGGGAATGCTTTTTTCAATGCTTCGTAAAAACCACATTAATTACAAATTAAAGATTTATTATAGTGAGATGATTTAATTTCAAAAATTTTAAACAAAATTCAAGTCATTTTTTTTTTAGTTTAGTGTAATCTCCATTAGTTTTATTAAAATAGACCCTGTTGGGTATCATAGGCAGTGAAATAGCGATACCTAAGTAAAAATCGATGTTGGCACAATTTTCTTTCTTTTTTTCTAACCAAGGCAATTCGTATAGAAGAAGTTGTTATAAAAACTTCGAAAGGGGCTGATTCGATTGGAAGTTGAAAGTTATATTAAGTTAAATTGAAAGTTAAAGTCAAAAGTAATTGGAGAGTAACCAGTCTTTCCACACCCATAATTTCCCCAAAAATATCCGAACAGATTTTTTTACATAGCCATTTGCTTAGAATATTTTGAAGTTCCAGGAATAATATCTTTGGGAATGGCAACCCCTCACAGTCCTCAAGGAAAGGACTATAAGTTACGCTATTTGTCGATTATTAACATATAAGTTTTTATGGAAGGAGTGATCGTAAAAACTTCGAAGGAGGGTTCATTCAATTGGAAACCAAAGTTCAAAAGTCAAAGTTCAAAGAGTCAAAAGTGATTGCAAGGTACATAGCCCCCCCCCAAGGTCTTCTTTTCCCCAAATGCATCTGAAAGAAATTTTTAGAGAGCCTTTTTGTTCAAAATAGTATAAAGATCATATAACCCGGCATTCGGATTTGAAACAACCCTCCAGAGCTTGAGCCAAGGATTGTAGGTTATGCCCCGATAGAATATATGGTTTTTATGGAGACTAAAAGGTTTTATCAGGTCATATTATCTTTTGATGAGGTTCATTTGATTGGAAATTGAAATATCTATTTACCTTTTGAGAGCCAAAAGTGATGTAGGACAAATAGCCCCCCCCCCGCGACGCCTTCTTTTCTCCAAACGAATCTGATTGAAATTGTTAGATAGTCCAAACAACACGTAACAATGCCTCCAGGGTTGACACAAAGCCCAGAGCATAGGGGTAAAGGCTATAATTGAATGGGGCTCATTCGATTGGAAATTGGAAACTCTAGTGCTCTTTCTAAGAGTCAAAATTGAATGGAGGGCAACCCGCCCCCCCCCCAAGCCCATTTTTTTCAAAAAAATATCCAATCAAGACCCATCCATGTGTGTATAGGGTTGACAACCCCTGTGCCTTCTCAAGACCAGACCATAATTTGCACTTAACTAAAAACAAAATACATTTTAAGTATTTTCTCTTTCTTAACTTTAATAAATAAAAAATTATTAAGACCTTAAGGAATAAATATCAGTAAATATATATTAAACTGACAATCCACGTTCATTTTTTTTTAAATGAAGTGCAGATTATGTTCTGGTCTTGAGACGGCATGTGGGTTGTAAGCCCAACGCATCTTAATTTCTGCTTGTTTTGAATTTTAATCGGTCATTTTTTGTAATTTCTGTTTGTTTGGGGGTTTCATTTATTTATTTATCGTGATTTGTGATAGTTTTTTACGCTTGTAAGATTGTTTGACTTTATTTCTGCTCATTTTCGGATTAACAGAGCTCTTTTCTTTTCTTTCAAAAACTTGTTTTGTACATTTTTTTTTTAAATTAATACTTGGAAAACTCCATCCAAACCACTAAAATGAGTTGAGGAGCCTTCAAATTAAACTTTTGTCAAAGCATCGTCTGTTTGTACCCTGGTATAGTCCGACTTTTCATGATAGGAACAAATAAATGATAGCTAACCCAAGCGGACTGGGAGGGGCAAGGGATTTTGAGTACAATTTGGGACCAATAAAACAGTTTTGGGTAACGAAATGTACGTAAGGAGGGACCTGGACTAATACTCGAATAGAAAAAGTCTTGATAACAATATATACATCAAACGAATCAGCTTTTTATTGGAATAATTAAAAAAAAAACTATCTCCTGATTTAACTTTCCTTTCTACCGCTTTACTAGACCGCTGGTGCACATACTCACATAACTCGGCAAGGACTTCCTCAGCACCGCAATCTATATTTCTAATATCCTCTAATCTATCCATTACTTCCGGTCTCGCTATTATCCCATTAATATTATCAATTTCTTTATTATTCCAATCTCTTTTTAACGGTTTTCGAACTCTAACCTTCTCTTGACCGACTGTCTCACACCTCTTTACAATACCACTCCTCTTACCTTCAACCTCTATACCCAACTCTAGCTTAACTGGTCAGTGGTCTGAACCAACTGACTGAAGTACCTCAACGTCAACTGATTGAGCTGCAAGCCCACTGTCAACCAACACATAATCTATCAGACTCGGACGAGCTCCCGACATACAGGTAAACTCCCCTACTCCCCCATCAGTTCCGAGTCTCCCATTCCCAATTATTATACCATTCTCCAAGCAGATCTCCAAGAGCCTTCTCCCCCAACAATTCACCCTCCTATCCATATCTTTGCTACTTCTAGGCATTCCATACTCAGAAGGAACCAAGTTTGGCACTTCTTGGAACGAGACACTCTCCATTTCCAATACAGCACCCGTATAAGCGTAAAATCCCCCATAACAACAAAAAAATCCTCTGTAAAATCCCTCTTTAGTCTACGTAACTCTTCAGCTAACACATCCTATGTTTCCTCTCTATTATAGGAACTATTCTGAGGTATTATATATAAGGATTCTAAAATCATCAATTTGTTTCTTACTAACTCCAATCGTACCCAAAGAATTTTCTCTGAATTACTAGCAATTCTAGTATATATTCGGAAACAAGCTTTACTTCGTAACACGGTTATCCCTCCATAGCAGCGCATGTTTCCAGCTGGCTTTCATGCAACAAGCTCAACAATAAAACCGTCAAATATCAGAGGGTCACTTGTGCGATGCCATACTTTAACTAACCGTATATTATCGAATGACTTTAAATCTTCACAAACCTGTTTCCATTTATTGTAAACACCTTATGCGTTCTCGATTACTAAACTTATTTGATGTATATTGCCGAGTTTTTCCTATTCACTGCATACCTGTCGCTCTTCGGTACTAGCTGCATCAAAATCTGAATCTTCCGGAGTAATGCGTTAATAGTCAAGATATCTGTTACTATTAAGGGTACCACCAAGGGGGCCCCTCGACACATACCAACCAGCTCTATTTGGCCAACCACCCGTGGGCAACACTCGCCTGGAAACATTCCTACTCTTTCCCCTTGACTGTTCTTCAGGACTAATAACTTCCGAAAATTTTCGCGTCTTCTTACCATTACCCTTTAATGGAGACCTGCTAAAATAGTGTCTTTATGGTAGGTTTTACTGCCAGTAGGTGTGGGGTTATTCACATAAACTTCAACTACTGTTTCCGCATCGCTATCAGACATTGTTGCATCGCTACCCGAATTTTCTTCCGCATTTCCTCGAATAACAACTCCGCTGCCCTTATTAATGACGTCTGCATTAGTTGCTCTTGCCTTTTGTACTTTTTGCGTGGTGCGCGGAGTCTCCTTTATAACCTTATTCGATAGCTCATCATATTTAAACATAACATCGTTCACATAGAGTTTGACACCCCTGATATAGGCAGAATGACCTTCAGAGAGACCTTTATTCATTTCTACTCTGAGGTGCTTTTTAGCTTCATGCTGGGCGGGGCTATAATCGGGTGCAGCAGAAAGTCCATATTCTCGTAGAAGTTGATTTCCCCTTAAAAGCATATTTCTTACATCCATTGAATTCAGCTTTAGCTCAATAGGACCCGCCTTCAATCGGAAAGAGTCTCTTACATCACTGCGGGTGAGGCGCAAATTGGGAATTACGTCGTTCAAAACCTTCATAATCTCTTCACTAAACGGTCAGCTCTAAGCGTGGCTTACTGTAAATTTTGGCGAACCAGTATCAATTCACTTTGCAGTTTCTCGTTAGCTTCTGCGTTCGATTTTAGCTGAACATTCACTTGTGGTAACTGTGCCTCGACAAAAGTTACACTTTCCACAAGTTTCGGGAGAGCGTCCATTTTTGATGTCAATTCCGGCAGCAAATCCAGCTTAAAATTTATCTCTTGTAGAAACTGACTGTTCATTGTCGAATCACCTCTATCCGCTTGCATTGTAACAATAACTAATCAGTGACGTCATCGAGCAATAACAATCCAGTCAAAAAAATCCAATCTCCTGTCCGTACTCCACACAGTCCTTTATCTGAATCGTTCGTATTATTTCACTATCGCAACGCTCTCACTTAGCATCAAATTGAGGTTCACCCTTTGAATGCTGAATGAATATGGCAGGGGGGGGCAATAAAGTCCCCCCTTTTTCCAAAAATTCCTTGCAATAAACCACGTCCGCCAGCGGTTAGTTAGCTTATCCAATAGTTAGTTGGTTTATTCAATAGATTACGTCACAGTGTGCTTGACACGGAATACACCACAGATAAATTTTCGAACTTGCTTGGTTGAATGCTAGTTGCTAGATTCCTTATGAAATATACTTACGCAATAAATTATCCTTTTTTTTTCACTTCAAATATAATCCGATTACGAATGCTATTTATTTGCTTAGATGTTCACAGCACGGGAGATGAATGAGAACTGATATATGATCTTCGAACCATTTTGAAAACATGTCTCTCTCAAAGTTTTGATCGGATGGGTTTAAGAAAAATAGGGCGTGGAGGGGGGGGGGTTTGCCCTCCGATCTCTTATGACTCTTAAAAAGTGAACAAGAACTTGCAATTTCCAATCAAATTAGCCCTCTCCGAAGTTTATACGAGCATCCCTTCCATAAGAACCATATATGTCCCACGAGCATTACGGCTTCTGCCCCCAGGCCCTTGGGTTGGCGTTGACACAGGAGTTTTTCTTATCTGACCATTGAACTATTTTTAACGAAATAGCTATCTCAAAATTTTTGTTGTATGGGTTTGGGGAAAAAAGGGTGTGAGAAAGGGGGTTGCTAGTTGCCACCGGATATGTTTTGACTTTTAAAAAATCAACTAGAACTTTCAATTTGCAGTCAAATGAGCCCTCTCTGAAGTTTATACAAGCATCCCTTTCATAAGAGCCATATACGTCCCAGGACATTTTCTGACTATTTTTAACAAAATGGCTATCTCAAAATATTTATCGGTTGGGTTTAGTGAAAAAAGGATGTGGGGGGGGGGGGCTAGTTGCCATCAGATATCTTTTGACTCTTAAAAAGTGAATTGGAATTTTCAATTTCCAATCAAGTGAGCCCTCTCTGAAGTTTATACGAGTATCCCCTTATAAAAAACATACTTGCCCTCAGGGAATAACTTAGAACACCTGCCCTCGGTTCCTGGGGGGTTGTATTGACAATAAAGGTTTTCTTATCCAACCTTTGAACTATTTTTAACAAAATTTCTACATCAAAATTTTCATCAGATGGGTTTGGAAAAAACGCGTTGGGGTGGGGGCTAATTGCCTTTGGATCTCTTTTAAGTCTTAAAAATTGAACTCTAACTTTCAGTTTCCAATCCAATGAGCCCTCTCTGAAGTTTATACGAGCATCACTTTAATAGAATCCATATATGCCCAGGGCGTAACCCAGTTGCCCTCAAATCTCATTTGACTATCAAAATATGAACTAGAACTTTCAATTTACAGTCAAATGAGCTCTCTGTAAAGTTTTGAAAAACATTCTTTCCATAAGAACCACATATTCCCCCAGGGCATAACTTATAACGCCTCTTCTTGGTCTCTGGGGGTTGTGTCGACCCCCCGTTTTCGTTATATGATCTTTGAACTATTTAAAAAATTGCTATCTCAAAGTTTCTATTGGTTGAGTTCTTAGAAAAAAAGGGAGTGGAGACCTAAGAGCTATTTCACGATTGGCCCAACTCCTGTGGAGGGACCGCTACTTTGTCATTATGTTTAAAAACTAAAATCATTATGCTAACAGACTGTCTGATAATTTATTTTCAATATGTTGATCATTGGACATTCAAACTCCTATGACAACTTGAAACTTTCTATGAAGCATTGTATAAGACATTGTCTCGTAATTTTTTTTTGCCTAGTATTTTCGCGAAATTTTAAACTGCCTTCCCTGATTAATGCCGTAACTCGACCAGTAGCTTTTCCACACTTCACATCTGTCAGTGTGTAAAACAAAACGTCTGGAATGCTGCGAGGCATTTATCAGATGCATGCTCAGAAAGAAACAATTTTGCTTTGGAAATTTTAAAAATATCGCTTATTACTAACGACACACATCACCCTTCCTCTTATTAGTTGACGTCCCATCATTAGGATTTGCTCGCCCTTGGGTTTGTGAAATATTCGTGATCGACTTACTATTTGTCCTACGTAATTTTAATTGACATTGTATTATTTTATACTTTTTTTAAGCTTAGTCAGGAATGCATAAAAAAAAATTTTGTACTACTTTTATTATTTTATTATATATTCTTTTCTGTAGTTCTTCCATTAGAATAAGATTACATGTGGTTACAGCCTAGCGACTACGCTAAAGATTTTTTTTCTACTTCTAACAGATATTGATTCTACTCCTTCAACCTTTTAAACATCATCATGGGAAATGTTTTATGTGGTTGGGGCTATACTACTACTATTTTAAAATATTTATAATGTGGTAATAATCATATTAATTGAAATGTGCCAGTCTTCATCTATTGCTATTTGTGGGATTATTGTTCTTTTTATTTATGGTTAATTAATGGAGTAATAATGCAATACTACACATAACTCTATCTAAGCAATTAGCAATGTATATATATGAATTATTTAAAATATAAATACTATTTCACCACTTTCACTGGTAAATCTCAAAACACTTCCATTAGGTATGTTCGTTATATAATAGTAAAAATAAGATATTGAAATTGTTAATTCATCCAAACTATTAAAATGTGGCATATGAAAATTCACACATACTTCACCACCTGACGTGTCTCTTAGTGTACTCACTCCTTCTGTTGTAAATTATGATCCTTCACTATTATCGTCTTGTGCCAAAAAATTTTAAAACACTTACAATATAGTTTCTTCACAGAATAATTTTAGCATGGTTGTTTTCATATTTGACGTAACTCTTTCTCTAATTGTCAAACGGAAAATGATAATTTCAGGTACAGGTTTGAAGATTTTGATAGTAGAGTTCTTTCTCACCTGCTATCTTTGGGTAGTTTATTATCATTAAGGGGTTGAACACTGGGATCGCTCCGTTAGTAGATGGGTTGACTATCTTCATAGCATTTCATTCTTGCGTTCTTTTAAAGGACATAGAGAGTGTATTTTTGGTATAAAATTGTTCGTTCGTGCACTTAGAGATTATAGTTCTCTTCTAAAATTGTTCGTGCATGGCTTGCATCTATTAGCTTTTGCGGTGATTCCTTGGTAAATCACGGTGTAGGTGATGTTTAGAATTAGAATAGATTAACATCAAACTTTAGTGACGCCTTCAACGCATTTTCTATAACTTGTGGAAGGAGTATACTTACAACGAGGGTTTAGTCACTGGGGTTAATTTTGGTTTCTGTAATTCAGTGGTTGGTTTTTGGGTATATTTTTCAGAAATTATCTCGTAACATTAATGGGATAGCGTAGATGGGAACTTTTCGCATTTGTTTGAGGTGATAGGTGCGGTCCCGCTACATGGTCCAAAGGGATTCAGAGCGCGAATATGACACATATAAATAATTTTGGTTAGTGAAATATCATAACTAAGTAGTTATGGAGTACATGGGTCCATAAGGATTATCAAGAGTGATATTTTTGTAAATATATATTTTGCCGGTCGATGGAGTTCTCAGGATTTACATATCTATATAGTTTGAAAATACAATTGATGCTAAGATTTATTACATAGTTTTACTTAATTCATAAATTTGTTTTTTATCGAGGAACAATGATCAAAAAGGTAACCGTAATTTTGTCCTAGCTTCGTTGCTTGTAATTTATGGTGAGTACTCTTCGTTGGTTGACGGATGATGACGAAAAATAGATGCTACTAGCTTTTATCTGCACTGGACTATGTATTGTAATGAATGATGTCCAATAGGTCATTCTCATGCCCGTAATAAAAAAAACGAGGCAAGATCATATGTTCTTCAAAACGTGCTGTCATAATACTAAATAGATAACACGGTTGAGTACGTTAATGGCAAGTTTTCCGCTACAATATAATAGTAAACAAATACACTAATATTATTACACATATATTGATTTTATCAAAACGACATTATTATCATGTTGGTTTCAAATGTATAGAATTTCCATTGGGAAACCTAAAACATAGGAATTTCTTCTAAGTTGTTATAGAATAACGAAGATATAAGAGATTAAATCCTTTAACTTTAAGTAAGGTCTCTTAGTATGCTCCTTAGTATACGCTATTACACACACTTTATTTTAATTTCCTTCAACACTTATTTAATTCTACATTAGATTTAAAATAACCATTTAAACATAAGTTACACTACATCATTAAGTTTGAGGTCTCAGTTTACAACATATTTCATGCCTTCATTGTTCACGCACGTCCGTGCTGTTTAAGAAACGCATGTTGCAGCGTCGTAACCGCACGTTTTTGCGTAAATGACACTTACAATGAGGGAACTAGACATAGCAAGGACGATTGGAGACCTCTATACCCACTCGTTTTCTAATGTCTTCCCTTTTTCTTGGCTTAGACGTTTTCGTGTGGTTCCAGGTTTAAATGCTGATTTTCAGCCGTTTCCCCGTGTTCTTCCCTTGTGTTTTGCCTCCTTAGTCTCAGGATTCTTCCATAATTAATAGTTATTAAGGTTCTCATAGTCAGGGAAATCGCGAATACGAAACATACGGTCAGTAGTATGTTCCACCAGAAATTGGTTGAGAATAATCCGTATCTATTATCCACGTACGTTAATCTCTGGTCCTCATTATTAAATAGGGGGATCTGTGAGTCTAATGCTTCTCTTATTTTTGTAAGTATTAATGTTTCTTTGATCTTTTCTATTTTGGATAATACCGATGCTTTCTATTCCTTGCTTTCTATTTTATGGATGGCTTATGATAGGTTGATTGCCTTAAAGCTGACTATTTTAGGACTCATTTTGTTTGTGCTCGTTGTAATTAACAGCGTTTGAATTGCTGACTCTTTAGTTACAATTCGACATCCTTGTTTTATAGTTATCGTTCCCACATCTTGTTATAGTAATTCTGTCCTGTAACTTGGATCGATTCTTTCAGTATTATTATAACAAGACAAAGTTCCAACAGTTTCTTTTGGAACAGAAAATAACCAAAGATCATTTCTAAGGTGTATGAATATTTCTCGTTTAGTACTTCCTATCAAGGCTTCGCACGAATCAGGGATTTCATCCTGTTGTGTGTCTTTTAAAAATATATCTAACATACAAGATCCAGATTTGACGTTACAAATAGGTAACGCAAGCTGGCATACTAGGTTTTTGAATGATACGCACTCTTTTAAGTCTTGTAGATTAGCTAGGGTGTTTTTTCGTCTATCTTGATCAACAAGTAAATACTATGCTTCCGGTGTGATAGTAATAAATGAATTTGTCTTCTTTATATTAGCAGAGAAGGTCAAAATTTTGTACAAGTCGTATATGGACTGTTGGTTTATCAATGGAATCGTTACTACTGCTAATAATTGTTTATTTATTTCCGTGATGTGGACTTTTAATTTGGTAAAATAGAGAAATGAATTTGATACTTCCGACTCTATGGGTAAATGTAAACAAAACGTTAGGTGCGTTTTTATTTCATCTAAAATACTTTTTAGGTTAGAAGGATCTACTACATCGTATGACAAAGTTCCTCCCGTGAGGGCAAATAATGCGAATTCAAACTAACTAACATCTATCACCAGATTTAGTAGTGACATGGTAACTGTATCGAGTGATACCATGGTAAGGCTCGCGTCTGTCACCACGCGATCCACTTCATTCCTTAAATAATTCATTACGTTTACACTTTTTGAGATTTTCTGAGATATCTTTTCGACTTTGTCTCTTTGGTAGTTAGCTATGCTTGCTTGTATTTTCTGAACGCGTAATGTTACCTTCATGACGTTATTCAACTTCTTTTCCTTTTCCCTCAGGACATTCAAGTTTTCTTCTGTTGTTAGCCCAAAGAAGCGGAAGGCGATTTCTCAGATTATGAGAATTAGGGTTGTGGACCTTTGGTATATTCTTCTCCGAAAGAACACTTCAAAAATTCTCATGGTGCTTTGTTTTAATTTTTGTATTTTCGTATTAAATAATTCAAATAAGACTTGTTATCTTTGTCTGCATAATATTAAGAAGGCTTAATGAGTTGATACTTTCTGGGCGTTTTTCTCATTTAGATCAGGTAATGGTTCAATACCTTCTTTTGTCGGTTCGTCGGCCATGGCTAGTCTAGCACCAGTACGTTTACCGTCTATTGCCCAACATTTCTTGTGTACGTAATTATCTTCCTCCTCTTTTTTATAATTATTTTTCTTTTCTTCTGGCTTCAGCCCTTGTACTTTTATCGTTTGTATTTCGGTATGTCTTACCGTGAGTCCCGCCCTTGCGTTTATAAGGAATTTGCCCATAGAATGGGTATGCGTAAACGTGGCTTCTGTTGACCAAGTCCATTTTGTGAATTTCGTGGGTTTTAGATAAGTTAATATAGTTGAATTCCTAGGTGATTCTTTGCTAAGTGCGATCAATTCTGGCACTGTGTTTGCCGTGGTTTCCAATATTGAAAATCTTATCTCTTTGGTTGGGGTCTCATACGTAGGTGTGGTTGTTGTGATATACTTTTTATTTACTTCTATGAGATTTGTATATTCATTATCCTGTAGGGTACTTGAGAACTTTTTCCTTGATTTGTCTAATTTCTTTAGGGTAACATCTTGTATGTTGTCATTTTCCTTTCTTAGTTTGGATGATATCCGTTTTGTGACGTTTTTCTCAGCATGACTTTGCCATAATTCTTTGAGAAAAGTCAATAGGCTTGGTAGTTCCTTTATCATTGCGTAATTTCCATCATAAGGTTTTCCTTTCCTTGTAGTCAGTAACTTAGGGTTTTCTATAGATTTAATTGCAGTAAAGTCTCTCGACAAGTATTCAATAATATTCGCTGATCTTTTCCTTTTATCTTTCTAGGTGCTTATTCCAACTGCCATATCAACTTCCGCCAATTTCTTATCAAAGTTATCTATTACGAATTTCGATTTTTGTTTGGGGATAACTGGAATTGGGAACTTTTTATTATCTTTACTATGCATTATTTTAGTGGTTCGTAATCCTTAATCCAGCCTTATGAATTGAAATATCGACTCTTTGAGATTATTTGGGTTTTCCTTTAGTCTAGTAAATTGTTGAAACAAGGTTTTGAAAGGATTGATGTCCAATTTATTAATAATGGTCCATGAATTATGGCTGAATAGCAATGAATTTTTATGCTTGAATATTACTCCATGCTTTACAGTATCTTGGGCGGCTGCGTGAACAATGAGGATTATGATGAAATTCTTAAGCCTCATCTTTTTGTTTGTTTCTAGAATTAATTTATTATTAATTTTACCTATTTTTGAAAAATTCATTTATTTACTATTTCATTGTTATTATTATTTTTTTTTCAAATTAGTTTAGTCATTTTGACTTTCAACTTTGGTTATTTTATTATATAAAATTATATCAATTCATTTTTTAAATTGCCTTATGGCATTGCTCGAACAAAACTAAATTGCGAACGCAAAACAAAAGTTATTTTAATAAAATATATCTTGAGATTAGAATGGTTACGGAAGACTTACTTTTACCTTGGTTGTGAAATGTCTTTATGACTGGTTGAGATAAAACTTAAAGGCATAGTTAATAATGACTATATGACTTAATCTTATATAATATTTTTCGAGTAAGCAACACATAAATAAGTAAGCAAGCAACATATAAATACGCTGTTAACCTATTTTCATTATATGTCTTTTAATAAGATAATTTTTGTTATTACAACTAGAATTATTAGAATCTGCGCTAAGACAAAATTATTTATAATTTATAGATAATTTATATGTAATTTATATATATATATATATATATTTGTGTGATTTTAATTTTAACGAATGATACATTATGGTTGAAACTAAGATAACTTGTTACTATCGAGGTTCCTATGGGGATTATAATTATCGGGTCTTAGTTTTTTTTGTTTTGTTAGGTTTAAAGTTTAGAATCTTCTTTTAATTTTCTTGTTATTATTTTTATAGGCGTCTCTTTTTTTTGGTGTGTTTTCATGCGTTTCAGAAATAATTTACTACCAAGGGATTTGTATTCCTTAGATTTAGGGTCGAATAAAAATTGTTTATAATATTGAATTTCTGATAAAGGATGATGTATGCCTTCATATTTGACACATTGGGGATTTTTATCTAGATTATAGCAAATTTTGGGGGCTCTGCATTTATCAAGGAGTAAAAGGTCTGTTTGAGCGGGTCCTTTAGAGTAGAAATATTTGATATTGAGGTTCTTCTGTAGACGTCTTATTAACACTTGTAAACAACCAAGTTGTTTCGCGCTTCTTTTTCTATATTTTGTTTTGACTTTCCCTCTAGCCCGACGATATTTCGGGGTATTCGCGAGTGCTAATCCATACTTATAAGTGTTGGGTGCATACCCTTTAAGATTGTAGGTTAAATCCCATTCTTTTGTATATATCTGATTTCCTTTTTCGTCAACCACCAACATAGCTGTCGAATATATAATGTTTTCCTTCGCATTCGTTATTGTGATAAATTCAGTATCGATTATTGTCTTACGGGTAAGATTTAATTCTATTGGCATGATCTGAAAATGATCAGTTCATAATTAGACGCTTTTGTACTGGTAATTTTCGTTTTTGATAATATCAGTCTTTGTTGGAACTTGGGTTGATTTTGTATAGAAAATCCAAGGTAGAGCTAGACCTCAACAAACCAAACGCTGCCTAAGGACGAGCTCTACCCCAGACTCCCTACAATACCTGGTTCATCACTTTGATTTTTGATAGCATCATACAATACGGAAGGGGGAAATGGGTTTCTAGGATCCCCTTATAGAAATATAGGTTGACTTTCATAGAGGAGTCTAGGAACTGTCTCTCCAACCAACTGAGCAAAACACCGTTAGTAGGGGAAACGGAACACAAACTTCCCACCATATAAAATCTGTCATTTAATTTCGAACATTGGGTTGATCTTGGTTGTTCAATTGATTATTTTACTTTTGTAGAGGTACAGTTGGTTCTCGTAAGGTAGCTACCCAATAGGCAGAATATGCCAAATAGGACCTAAAACACTACTTTTCATTATCTGCCGACCACGAGCTTCCTACTTTGGGCCTTTCTCATTGATCACTAATGTCTTGACATCACTTTTCATCACTATATAACACGAGTCTTGATTCTGCGCCCTAAGAGCTATTTCACGATTGGCCCAACTCCTTTGGAGGGCCCACTACTTTAATTTCGAACATTTAACATTAATTTCACTATTTAATTCGAACATTGAGTTGATGTTCTGTAAGTGGGCCTTTGGAGGGCCCACTACTTTAATTTCGAACATTTCGAACATTAATTTCACTATTTAATTTCGAACATTGGGTTGATCCTGGTTGTTCAATTGATTATTTTACTTTTGTAGAGGTACAGTTGGTTCTCGTAAGGTAGCTACCCAATAGGCAGAATATGCCAAATAGGACCTAAAACACTACTTTTCATTATCTGCCGACCACGAGCTTCCTACTTTGGGCCTTTCTCATTGATCACTAATGTCTTGACATCACTTTTCATCACTATATAACACGAGTCTTGATTCTGCGCCCTAAGAGCTATTTCACGATTGGCCCAACTCCTTTGGAGGGCCCACTACTTTGTCATTGTGTTTACAAACTAAAATCATTATGCTAACTGACCGTCCAATAACTTATTGTCAATATTTTGATGATTGGACATTCACATTTTTATGATAACTTGAAACTTCCTGTGAAACTTTGTATACGATATTGTCTCGTGATTTTTTATTGCCAAGTATTTTCGAAAAATTCAAAACCGTCTTCCTTGATTAATACCGTAATTCATAATTAGACGCTTTTGTACATGTAATTTTCATTTTTGATAATATCAGTTTTTGTTGGAACGTGGGTAGATTTTTTATAGAAAATCCAAGGTAGAGCTAGACCTCAACAAACCAAACGCTGCCTGAGGGCAAGCTCCACCCAAGACTCCCTACAATACGTGGTTCATCACTTTGATTTTTGATAACATCATATGATACGGAAGGGGGAAATGGGTTTCTAGGATCCCCTTATAGAAATATAGGTTGACTTTCATAGAGGAGTCTAGGAACTGTCTCTCCCACCAACTGAACAAAACACCGTTAGTAGGGGAGACGGAACGCAAACTTCCCACCATATAAAATCCGTCATTTAATTTCGATAATTGGGTTGATCTTGGTTGTTCAATTGATTAGTTCACTATTGTAGAGGTACAGTTGGTTCTCGTAAGGTAGCTACCCAGTAGGCAGAATGTGCCAAATAGGACCTAAAACACTACTTATCATTATCGGCCGACCACGAGCTTCCTACTTTGGGCATTTCTTATTGATCACTAATGTCTTGACATCACTTGTATCACTATATATTCACTGATATTGATTTGGTTAATTTATTCTTGTGGGTTGCAAGTTGATTTTTTCATAAAAGATTTGAAATCCGCCCTCTTCCACGACAGAGAAAATTTGCTAGTGGAAGGTTGCGGACACAGCTCCATTAGATAGCATACGCGGGTATGTAGCAATGACATCTTTATATTTATGTAATTTTTATTCGTAAGGTGAATTTTTAGATTATCATTCCCTCATGATACCTAACCATTGAAATTTTTAGTTTTATGTTGACTAGGGATATTTCCATCTGTCTGGTTTTTTAACCGTTCTACCTGACTGTGTCATTATTTCTTCTTCTGTTTCTTGTGGTTTTTCTTTTTAGGTTTTGCTAGCGATATAAGATCAAACCTTTTGCATTGTTTTTTCAAAAATTCTTGCCCTTTTAATTTTGTTTCTTTTGCGTGCGCGGCCGCTGAGGTTGGTTTTGATTTCCCTGTTTCTTTAACTACCATCTGGTCTGATTCGCCGTCAGACTCTTTGGAACTGGTTTCCGATGATTCCACATTAGAGCTCTTAGAAGTGACCCTTTGCGTTTTTGAGGTATCACCTGCTCTTCCTTCGTAAATTTCTACTCCTCTGGAAGTAGAAGGTTTATTCTCTAAGTCTTCGCCTTGAGTTTTCAACTCGGGAGACTTGACAGATTCTTGAGAGCTTTGAGAGGAATCAAAAGATTTTGCGGGGTTCCACCACTGTTTAAATGCCACGTCCTCAGGGGGATGGGGCATTATTTGCACTAGTGTTTCCCTCCATGAAGTCCATTGTTTAGACTTGACCTTGGACACAGTTATATCATGATATTGTCCTTGCTGGTCATCCTTGGGAGTTTAATTACAAGGCAATGTACTTTGCCTCGTTTTTATGGGGAAATTTATTAAATCCATAGCTTCTCGCATATTTGTTTTAATTGAATCTTTGGGAGGAGTTTTTTTTATGATAATACCCGGAGTTTCTACAGCTCTGTTCAATTCTTCCTGTAACGACAGAGGTCTCTATTGGGGTTGCTGGGGAAACCATATCATCTGGAAATCTGTTGGGGTGACAAGGTGACAAAATTCTATTAGGAAAATATTGGGTTCTTAGAGATATCGTATAATCTAATTCTCCTGCACTCTCTAATGATGAACTTTTTGGACTTTGTGGTGGTTTTATTCTCGCTTGTACTAGGGATTTTCTTTTGGGAATGACTAGATTTTTCATAGCTAAAAATTCTTCAAAGTTTTCCTGATGACTATAATTTTTGAAATAATCTTGCTTGAAATTAAAGGGTTTTAGATCTGTCAACATTTATTTAGGGGGCTCGTCTTCTGCGTCTGACGATTTGGTATAAGAAGGACGCGACACCCATCTTTTCGGGAATTTGGCTCTTTTTACTCGGCTAGTATGTGCCTTCTTCCATTATCGGGGTTTGCTATTTTAAAAGTAAAATCATTATCGTACCTTTTGATTATTCTGTACGGTCCAGAATATATATTGGAAAGATTCTTGCCTTCTGCCTTTACCTCATTCCTCAGGTAGACGCAATCTCCTATCTTAAAATCTATGTTCTCTTTGATTCTGGGTAGTTTTCTTAGCTCTTGACTTATTTTACATTTTTCCAACTCTTGCCTAACTATTTTATAAGTCTTTCTCATCCTATTTATGAACTCTTGTTTGTAATCCTCTGTGTTATTATAATATTGTCGGGATTCAAAATTATCATGATACGGTATTCTGAAGTTGCGACCAAATAATTAATAAAAAGGGTTTTCTTTGGCTGTTTCTGAATAAGCAGTATTGATTATGTTGGTTAAATAAGGTAAGAATTGATCCCATGCATTTCTGTTGTCTTTTGTATAAATACTTAATACATTCGAAAATATTTTATGCCTATTTTCTATTTTACCATTAGCTTGTGGGTGATATGGGGATGTCACCAATTTCTCTATGTTAAGAAAATTCATTAAGTTTTTTGTTACTTTTGAAACAAAATTACTTCCATTATCGCTTATAGCCTTTTTTGGAATGCCAAACTTTAAAAATATTTTCGCTAACGCCTTACTCGTGGCGTACGCGCCTTGATTCTTTAATGCTTTTGCAAATGTAAATCCGGAAAAGTGATCTATAACTGAAAGAATATAAGTATGACCTCTGTTGGAAACAGGTAAGCCTACACTGGTTCCATATAAATCAAATGAGACAATATCGAAGGGGAACCTCGCTACCGGAACTCTTCTGATTGGGGGGTTAGGATAAGCTTGGGGTTTTTTTTCTTAAGTTACATGCTTCGCATGTACCTACAAAGTCTTTAAGTTTTGTTAATGCCGACGCCACATAAAAATATTATTTTAATTTATGGAGGGTTTTCATAATTCTTAAATTCCCACCTCTGTTTGTGTCAAAGTTTGCAAAAGCAGGTGTAGTTAAGCTTTGCGGTGTTGCACTTATTATTGTACTTTCGTTTCTATTTGCCTCAACAGTCACAATTACGCACGATATTTCTTAATCAAAATCATAGTAAAAATTATTTTTATGTTTTCAAATAGTTTTTAATTTATCTGACAACGAATCATCATTCTCAAAATAATTAATAAGTGCTAAACATATTTCGTCCTTTTTTTTATTTCTTTTTATATTTTCTAAAGACAAGGGACAATAGTTGTCTTTATTTTCTCTTACTGTGTGTTTGAGTTTTTTTTCCTTCTATTATATTTAATTTTAGAATTGATAGCGTTAATTTTGTTCTCCTTGGTTTCTAACGACGTCCTCGGTTTCTCGGTTTCAAAAAATACTCCGTCGGAGATGTTTTCTGGGAATCTACTCAAGAAGTCACAAGCTTCATTTTGTTTGCCTTTTAAATATTCAAATTAATAATCTAGATCTTGGATATTCATAATCCATCTGGCTAGAATTCCCGTGGGGTTTTTAAAAGTGTACAAGTATTGCAGGCATTTGTGGTCTGAACGTAGCTTAAATTTTTTGCCTATCAGTGAATGTCTTAATCTATCCAGATGGTGGATTATAGATAATAATTCTAGGTTTGTGGCGGAATAATTACTTTTACCTTTTGATATAGCTCTGCTCGAATAGCATATAACTTTTTCTATTTTTTTTTGATTAGACGGTCCAAGTAAAGGATCAGTTTTTCTTATGGGAATTTTTTGCAAAAGAATATTACTGGTGCGTTTCAAACTGGCATTGGGTGGGACCCTGAATCATCTGTTTTACAAATGAGGCAGCGATAAAATTGGTTCTGATGTGAGGGCCTTTCTGTGACGGTCTAGGGAAGTTTGAGCTTCTTGGAACAAGGTAACATTTTGGGAGTTCCCTTTAGTTAACTCCGTGAGGGGTTTCGCAATTTGGGCGTAATTGCGCACGAATTTTCTAATGTAGCCAGTAAGACCTAGAATTCCTCTTAATTCTTTCATGGTTCTAGGGGGTTTGAGGTTTTCAACACATTTTATTTTGTCTGGGTCTTGGGATATCTCTCCTTGCGTCACCACTACTCCCAAATATATAATCTTAGGATGAAATAAATTTACTGTTTCGGACCTGCGTTTTAAATTGCCCTCTCTGAATTTCTCGAACACTTTAGCTGGTGTTGTTAAGTATTGTTCAGCGTTTTCTCCTACACATATGACATCATCAACAAAATGAATGGTATTCTTTAATCCTCTTAATAGATGCAAAAAGGGTCTAAATAGCGCGCTTGAACTTGTCTTAAGTCCAAAAGATACTCTTAAGTATTCATAGGAACCGCATTCAGTTGTAGAAAATACAGTTTTATAGAGATCTTTTTCGGCTATTTTCACTTGGTGTAGCCTTGGGTAAGATATGAAGAAGTAAAAATTTTGTTTTGGCTTGAGATAGAGTCAAGGATTTTTTCTATTCTTGGTAAAGGATATTTATTACTAACTACTTGTTTGTTAAGGGCTCTATAATCTACTACGAGTCTTAGGTCACCATTCCTTTTTTGGGACCAAGATCAGTGGTGTTGAATACGGACTTATACTGGGGCGTATAATCTCATTTTTTTCTAATTCATGAATTTTATTTTTTAACCACTCTTTGTGCTTATACGGTACACGATATGGCTGTTTCACGACAAGATTACCTGTCGTTAGAATTGAATGTTCATAAAACGGTATCAGTTCGATGTCATCTTCAGATGCGGAAAACACATCTCTGAAATTCCATAATAATTTGCATAATTTTTTCTTAAGTTCTAAGTCCGTAATATGATCCATATTAAATTTGTTTAAAAATTGGGATTTGGTTAGGGGGTATTTGTTATTTGAAGTTTTAATACCGTTAACTAGGTTTCTTTTGGAATTTTTTAGGCTCTTGCGTTCTATATCTCGGAATCATTCTCCGATATGAGTTGGATTTGAATTATACATGTTCCCTTTTTTATTGTAATTTTATCATTCTCATGGTTATTAATTACCCAAATAAAACCTTCTCCTTTGTCGTATGATATAATCTGTTCTTTTTATAACAGATTTTCAGGAATTTCATTCGACGGGATCGCAAGCCATGTGTCGGATTTGCTATCCACTGGTTCAATTATCTGTGATATTTGTATTCTTTGCATCGTTTTGGGAGGGATTTTTATTTTCCGTATCGCGAACCCGTAATATTTCTCTTTATTTTCATTGTCTATTAAATTTAGGCTGGCGCTATCCGCCAATAACATTGGCTGCGCATGAACCGCATTGGGGTTCACTACTTTTTTCCATAACTCCACTATTTTCTTGATTTCGTTCGACCTATACTGTCGCATATCTTCTATTCAAATTTTTGCATATTCATCCCATTCATTTATTAAATTTGCTTCACTTCTCCAAGATCTATCAGAATAAAAAAGCGAATGTCTGTTTCTGCCACTTCATCTTTGTACCAACACATGAGGTTCAAAAGATTGTGAAATTATACCGCCAGAAATTTTCATTACCGTTACATACTCTTTATAACCCTTGTTACAATCTCTTAGAGTAGGAGAAGGGGTGTTTGTCAGGTGTACCAGTCTTTCTTTCATTACGTCTTGTATTACTTTATTAGACCTTAAAAATTTGCACCGATGATAACTTCATACGGAAAATTTTTGCATATTATAAGGATTGTCAGGAAAAACCTATTATCCCATTCCACATTTAGGTGAATTGAACCTTTTGCATCCAGTGTATGCCCCGTTACGCTAGTTAAATAGGGATTATTAACCTTTTTCCATCGCCTAACACGCGGAGGAAACATATTAAATACGAACGAGTTTATGATATTAACTGTTGCAGAAGAGTCAATTCGTGACTTAAAGTAATCATTTGCCACACAAAAATCATTAAATATAGGTAACATATTATTACTATCACTAAAAGACGGTACTACTATTGATTTGGACCTATAAAATATTCTGGGTCCAATTTATTCTTCTGAGGGGCCTGAGACGTTTCCCTGCGGATCTATTTCATACTTCGGTGTCTGCAATAGGGACTCAGATATGCTCAATTAATCTCTAGCCAAAGGATTTACATTTGTTTGCCAATTATGCCATTTATTATTATGGTAGTTTGGATTTCTTGCGACAGTTCCAGGTGCTGGCGCTGACTGCAAATGCCGTCGGCTTGAAATTTGAGTTTCCCTTCGGCCAATTTTTGGAATTTTTTATATATTCTTCTTACACTATATTGGTTTTGACGAGTATTTGGGTTTTCGAATCGATGGTTATTTTGTCTATTGGGGGGAGGGTTATACAAATTCTGTGGGTACGCATTGTGAGGTATTGGTGAGCGCAATCTTCAATGGCTATAGCCTTGTGCACCACTGGCGCTAAAATTTGTTCTCCCAATCAAATGGTTGCCATATTTGTGTGTATTACAGACGGCATTCTCTGGTACCGTTATGTCTCTAATCCAGCAACGTCATTCTCTCGCAATATTCACAAATCGAGTAGAGTTATAACATCATACAGTGGTGAAACTATTTCCATGAACTATTTCCCTGAGTGATTGGGTGAGTTGGCTGAAAACTGGCGCTATTTTGCCTATTGGGTTTTTTCATTTTATTTCTTTGTGGCACTGGGGAGTTATTCCTTGAAAAGAAATTTGGAGAAGCCTGACCTTCAAGGGAGGTAAGCCTTGTGGTTGATTCGCCTAGACTATTTATTTTGTTTTACTGTGGTTTGCCACAATCTTGTCAATTTCGATCATTCGTTCCACCTCCTGAACTGCAAGATCCAACGTTTGAATATTTTTGGATATTACCATTCTATATAATTTTGGGGGAAGCCCTTGCAAAAACGCGTGTAGTATGATTTTTTCATACAATTCTCCTGAATCTCTTCCAAATTTTGCTTCTACTGAAATTTGTATATTGTGTAAATATTCTCTCACATTCTGTGTATGGTCAATACATACCGTTCCGTATTTTAATTTATTTGTTGAACTAGTTTTGATAAATCTATCTGAATGCCGTTAACAATTTGTCTATTTTATTTATTGGAAAATTGTCTTCATCGCCTATGGTACTTTCAATTTGCTTTAGGAAGGTTAAAGCCTGCCCTCTTAATCTTAGGAAGAGCATAATTACTAAAGTTTTTAGCTTTGTTTTTGTTAATTCTACAAATTGGGCTAATGGTATATTAAATTCGTCGACATCTGATTGTCCATCATATTGCAGAATAGATTTTGTTATTTCTACATTTTTCGCGACCAACTTTTGCATAATTAATAGTTCGCTTAATTCTTCTGACATTTTTGCGTTTGAAATATTTATACTAACCTCGCAAAATTATACACTCAAAATAAATTTACTTTTTCACTTAATCCATTTGGGGGAGACTACCATCTCCTATGAAATGTTCTAAAAGGGTTTTCCTTTTATAGCTTAGCGGTTATAGGCCTAAAAGTGTCTATGCCTAGATACTTATTCTTATAAGTCTGTATCTATCCAATGATTTAAATTTAAATTAAGAAGTTTGTAGCATAAATAGTTCACATGTTTTCCTCCAAGTTTTCCGACCACACCACTTGTGCCATTAAGTTTTTAAATTGTGTCGTTATGGAATTGCTCCACTTGTAGCGCTTAGGTTTTACCTTAAGCCGCTAAGTTGATATAAGCTTGTGCCACTAAGGACTGCACCACTTGTAATGGGGGAAAGGGATGAGTATATTGAAGGGGTAGAAAATAGCTGCGCCACTCCTTATGGGAGAAAATAAAATAGATTAAATAATAAGTTAGAATTGTCTTGGTGGGTGATTAATTGGGCTGGGGAGCCATCAATCCAGGAGCGTAAACAAACTTCGTAGGGTTATCAGATTCCTCGGGAGCGTTTCCAATGGAGACATTTGAACTAGTTATCTACTTTGCAGTGAGATACCGGCATATAATAAGAACAAACAGAAATAGAAAAGTAATTGGTTTATTGAGACTTACATTTTCAGGTATACAGCAACGTACATATATAAGTAATGCTTCGGTTCAAACATATATACAGTCAGAATGATAATTTTCAGAGTGTATCGCAGAATGGTAGGAACATAATGTCTCCGTAATAATAATAATAATACCTTGAAAAACACTTTTAATCACTATATAACATGAGTCTTGATTCTGCGCCCTAAGAGCTATTTCAAGATTGGCCCAACTCCTGTGGAGGGCCCGCTACTTTGGCATTATGTTTACAAACTAAAATCATTATGCTACCTGACCGTCCAATAATTTATTTTCAATATTTTGATGATTGGACATTCATATTCCTATGATAACTTGAAACTTCCTGTGAAACTTTGTATAAGACATTGTCTCGTGATTTTTTATTGCCAAGTATTTTCACGAAATTCAAAACCGTCTTCCTTGATTAATACCGTAATTCGACCAGTAGCTTTTCCACACTTCACATCTGTCAGTCTGTAAAACAAAACGTCTCGAATGCTGCGAAGCATTTATATCGGAAGTATCCTTAGAAAGAAACAATTTAATTTTTTATATTTTAAATATATCACATATTACTTGCGGTAAATTCAATCCCCAACGCCTTTTTATCCGGAACCATCCGATGAAAATTCTGAGAAGGCCATTTTGTTATAAACAGTTCAAAGTTCAGATAAGAAAAACTCCGGTGTCAATACAGCCCCCCGAGGCCCGAGGGCAGGCGTTCTAAGTTATGCCCTGAGGGCAATTATGACTCTTATTTAAGGGATATTCGTATAAACTTCATAGAGGGCTCATTTGATCAGAAATTGAAAGTTCCAGTTTAATTTTTAATAGTCAAGAGATCGGAGGGTAACTAGCCCCTCCATGCCCTTTTTTCCACAAACCAGTCCGTTACAAATTTTGAAATAACCATTTTTTTTAAATAGTTCAAAAATAAGATAACAAAACTCTGGTGTCGACAAAAACCCCTGTTCCTGAAGGAGGGGTTGTAGGTGTTCCTGGGGGTGTATATGAATCTTACGATAGGGATGATCGTATAAACTTCAGAGATGGCTCATTTGATTGTAAATTGAAAGTTCTAGTTCATTTTTTAAGATTAAAAATATATCGGAGTGCAACTAGACCCCCCCTCACTCTACATTCTTTTTTCCTCAAAACTATCCAATAAGAACAATGAGATAGCCATTTTTTACAGCAGTTCAAAGATCATGTAATGAAAATTCTGGGGTCGACACAGCCCTACAAGGCCAAGGGCAGGCGTTGTAAGTTATGTCCTGGGGGAATATATGGTTTTGATGAAAGGAATGTTTTTAAAATTTTCAAAGAGGGCTCATTTGATTGGAAATTAAAATTTAGAGTTAAATTTTTAAGAGTTAATTCAGAATCGCAACTTAAATTCTTTCTCTTTCTTCTTTCCTTATATAAGTGTTACTTTTCTCTTTTCTTTGAGAAAATTCCGAACTTAAGTAGAACTTCTTTCTTCCTTGGGGAAGCTCAGAACTGAAGTTTGACTTTTTCTCTTCTTCGGAAGAAATTCAGAATTGAAGTTTAACATTTTTCACATCTTTGGCAAATTCAGAAAAGAACTCGAACTTTTCTTCCTTTCTTTGAAAAAATTCAGAACTGAAGTGGTGCTTTTTCTCTCAAATAAATCACAGAACCGAAGTTTTTCGGTGCTTTTTCTCTTCCTTGGGAAAAAATTCAGAATCGTAATGTAACTCAAGTGGAACTTTTCTCTTATTGCAAGCTCTTCTAAGCGAGCTAATTTAAAGTTCGATTCTGAATTTTTTCCAAAGAAGAGAAAAAAGTTGCTTTTCAGTTCTGTGGTTCTCTATAGAACAGAAAAAGTTCTTCTTCAGTTTTGAATTTTCCCGAAGAATATAAAATGGTCCTCTTAAGTTCTGAATTTTCTCAAAGAAGAAAGAAAGTTAACCTTTATTTCTAAATATCACAAAAGAAGAAAAAGTTCTGTTTAAGTTCTGAATTTTCTCAAAGAAGAGAACAAGTTACACTTCAGTTCTGATTTCCTCCATAGAAGATATTCAGGTCTGAATTTTATCAATGAAGAAAAAAACAGTTCTAGTTATCTTCTGAATTATTTAAATAGAAGAGAAAAAAAAAGTTAAACTACATTTCAGAGTATACCCAAAGAAGAAAAAGTTCCGTTTAAGTTCTGTATTTTCTCAAAGAAGAGAAAAAGTTATCCTTCAATTCTGAGTCCCTCCATAAAAGATAAGAAGTCCCACTCGATTTTGAATTTTTTCGATGAAGAGAAAACAATTCGAGTTCTCTTCTGAATTTTTCCATAGAAGAAAAGAAAGTTACACTTCAATTCTGAATTCTTATAAAGGTATACTCAGGTTCTGAGATTCATCAAACAAGAGAAAAAAGTTCAAATTCGCTTCTGAATTTCTCCAAAGAAGAGAAAAAGGTTACACATCAGTTCAGAGTTTTCCTGAAGAAGAAAAAACCTACTAAAGTTCTGAAATTTCTCGAAAAAGAGAAAAAATCTAAAGATTCGTTCTGAATTTTCCCCTTGAACATAGAAAATTTTTTATGTCGATTCTGAATATTTTCAAAAGAAGAAAGAAATTTCCACTTTAATTGTGAGTTTTCTCAAATAAGTGATGAAGAGTTCACGTTCTCTTTTGAATTTTTCTATGGAAGACAAAAGTTGCACTTCGATTCTGATTTTTTTTCCAGAGAAGAGAAAAAGTTACACTTTAATTGTGAGTTTCCCTAAAGAAAAAGAAAGTTCCATTTAAGTATAAAATTTTCTCAAAGATTAGAAAAACTTCTATCGTGAGGAGAAAAAAAAAATCAATGTACGATTTTCATGAGGAAAAAGAACAGCATGCAGCAAGTTTTGTGAAAAAAAATAAGCAGGTATTGAGTTTCACGAGCAAGACAAATTTTGAAATGAAAAAAAAATTACTGTACGTTTTCAAGGAGACAGAAATCAACTTGTAACATGTTTCATTTGAAGAAAAATCAATGTACAAGTTTCACGAAGATAAAATCAAGGTGTGGCACGTTCCACGAATTAAAATCGGCACGCAATTAGCTCCTTGAGCAAAATTAGATTTGCAATAAGAAAAATCATTCTACAAGTTTTATGAGGACAGAAAAAATAAACAAGTTTCGCGAATAAAAATCAGCCCTCAGCAAGTTCCACTAGCTAAAATCATCATGCAACTGGTTCCATAAACAAAACCTGTTTCGTGAAGAGAAAAGAAAATCAATGTACAAGTTTAACGATGAGAAAAATGAAGAGGCTACAACGTTCATGAACAATAATGAGCATGCAATGCGTTCCTACCATTGACAGAAAACTTGCTTCTATTAAAAAAATTTCTTACTATGAAGAAAAACCTGTTACTTCCAAGATAAATTATATTACTATTAAGAAAAACATGTTAAGAAAAACTTGAAAACTTAAGAAAAACTTCTAAGAAAAACTTGTTAGCATTAACAGAAAACTTGTTACTTCTTACAGTCTTTGTTACTTCTTACTTCTACAGAACAAATTTCTCTTTTGTTACCTTTGACTGAAAACTTGCTACTATTAGTAAAAAATTTCTTAGTATTAAGAAAAACTTGTTACTTCCAGGAAAAATTATTACTATTAAGAAAAAAATGTTACTTCAATGAAAAATTTGTTAGTATTAACTAAAACTTTTGGGAAGAAAAACTCGTTACTTCTAAGAAAAATAAGTCTTAGTGATGCGAAAAACTTGCAACTTCTAAGAAAATCGATTCGTATAAAGAATATAAATTTTAATCTTCCTTTACCTCTAAAAAAAGCGATTGTGCCTTGTCGCCAGGAAATATTGAAGCCTAGAAAAGGCAGGCGTTCCAAGAAAAATCGTAATCCCTGACGTTTTTACAGTGTAAGAAAAGTGAAAGGTGAAACGTGTACGAAATATAAGTTTTAGTCTGCTTTTCCTTCCACAAAAAACACGATTATGCCTTATCGCCAAGAAATATTAGTAGGGAGGGCATTACAGGTTCTTAGAAGCCCATAGGAAATTAGTATTGAGTTTCTAGGATGCTCAAAAGGGGTGTATAAGTGAAGCTCCTAGTCCATCACACCTCTTACTGGCAGGCAAGATTCCCATGAGAGCCCTGTTTTTGGCTGGCAAGATTCCCGCCCTTGCAAGATTTGGCGTGTTCAGGCAAGAGACCTGGGTGCTTCAATTATTTGGAATGTGGTGGGGATAATTGAAAAGTAGTAATACCAAGGGGAGCTCTTATCCCCTCACATGTGTTTCTAGCTGGCAAAATGCCACCCCTTGTTTCTAGGCAAAATTCTTCTAGTCTAGACGCTAATAAATGTCTAAACATGCCTCCCCAGGGGTTTTTCCTCCTATACATGTCCAAACATGCCTCCCCAGGTGGTAGAAGCCAAATTTATTGATCCCGAGTCAGTTTTTTTCTGGAAGTGGGACAGTCAACATGAAAATGGATGCTTACACATTATTGAAAATTGAAAGTTTTGACGAAACGGGACTTCGAGTGCCTAGGGTGGCAGTGGAAATTAAAAGAGGTTCCCAGCTAACCATAGAATTGGACAAGATGTATAATGGATATGTTATAACATTTAGTAGATTAAAGTCCAAAAAAAAATTATTCTTTGCGGCTAAGGTGAATATAGTGCATATACAGAGACTAAAAGATGGATTAAATGCCCTAGCGAAATATATTGAAGAGAACAATTTATAGAAAACGGTTTGTCTGTATTTGATAGAGAGTGTTAAAATGGATAGATTTGAGAACCAGAAAATTTTACTTAATCTAATAAAATTGGAAAAATGATTAGTTGTAGATGATGACTTTCCGGAATTATCGTTTCAAAGAAAGCTTCTCGAGAAACGATTAACGATATAATTGGAACCGATTCCCCATCTTTAGACTATTGTATGAAAATTTTTCGTCATTGTTCCCAAGCTTTTACTCAATTTATAGATATATTAATTTAGACAGAACAAAATGATATTGTGGTCCTGCTCTTAACCACTTCTTAGACGGCCTTTATATGACGCTCTTAGGAGACATTTTTATTATTTGAGAGTCAGTTTCTTTTGGGAAGTGAGACAGTCAAGATTGAAAAAATGTTTTACATATGCCCATTATACTTGTATACTTTGGGCAGCTGGTAGTCCTTTGAGAATTGTACCTTTGCTAATGAATATAATGAAAAGTGTAAATTATGCAATCCATTTAAATTGCATAGAGGATGTGCAGTGCAAATTAAAGACTGTAATTCATGTGTTGAAGAGATTTATGACTTTCATAATAGAGGATTCTTATGTTCCAATTGTCACTATGACAAATATGATCAATGGGTAAACACTTACCCTGGCATGATTGCGAAAAGCCCTAAAGGTAATTTCAGTTTACTTTTAAGAGACTGACATTTTTGTAGTTTTAAATTGTTTTGAAACAAAGGGTCTGGTCCACGCTTCAACTGTTGTAGCGTGAAGAAAGACTCGCGTTCACGACATTGCTGGAATGATACCGGCTACTATGGTTGTATGTACACAGATTTTCATTTAGTTGTTATAAAAAGTGATTCTGCATGTGAGAGTTTTTTGACTGACATTGCCTCAAATAAACAAATTGAAACACGTGAATTTTATAATATGAATCAAAGTAGTATTAATGACTTTACAAAGTCAATAATAAAAATGAAGTTACACTATATTATAGAAAATGGGACGCTGAATTTGCACATCAAGATGAATGCAAGTTGAATCCCTATGCAACTTTAACCATTTATCGCTTATGATGATTACTTTTATATACAAGAAGAAATCTAAGGGACACAGTGTTTTGTATGTATACAAATTGTATTAATAAAAATATTTACATATTTTTAAAAAGCATTTCACTTTTAGGGCACCGAAATTTATATAATAGAGATAAGAAAGAGTGTTTCAACTAGAAAGTCGTTCAATTGAAGATTTTCGCCATAAATCTTGAGGAATTCTAAGTAAGTATGCCCACGACTTCGAAAAATAAAATATAATAGGGAATGAAAACTACAGCTTTTCGTTTATAGATCTTGTACCCGCATCCGATTTTGAATAATAGATTTTACACTCTGCTGAAGAAAAATTTTAATGAGGTGTGTAGAATGTAGACAGTAGGCAAAGCGGATCAAAAAATTCTATATTGCTTCTTGTTTTAAAGATGCATAGCCAATGCCCCGTCTTTACCATTGATGGACTGCTATTAAAAATAATAATGGCATGGTCAAAATATTGAATAGGCTCCAGGAAATCTGGAGGTATCCAATAGGATTTATATATTGACATTTACGGGTCCACATTAAAAATGCTGATTATTTGATTCGTGTTCGTGGTGCCAAGTCTAATAAAACACTGCTGTCAGGGTTAATTTTCCAATAGGTTTCAAATTGATTTAGTGAGATTAATGCAATACTTTCGACCAATGGTTTGGCAAAGGTACACTCTAACCCAACATTCCCCGTTCGGACAATACTGGTATCTTGAGTACCGGACAAATCCAATTCAATAAGGCCATGGGTTTTTGCAAACATTTTTCCACTTATACTATTGTCGAATAATTGAGAATCTCGATCTAGGGATTGCATTTTCAATTTATAGAGGGTCTTTTAGCTTTTATCAAAAGATAGATTGTAGAGTGGGATTCCATTTATTTTACGCACAAGCAATGAAAGTCTAAACAATTCAAATTTATATGGGGAATTTTTCCATGATCCAACAGCGCTAGCACTTTTTAAAAAAGCCAATGCCAATTTTGAAGAAATTTCACCATTGATAAAGGAATAATTGGTATTGGTACGCGTACCTGTAGCAATATGACGTTGATTCGTGATTTATGAGGCATGAACAGTTTGATATTATTTACGGCAGCTCTTAATTTTTCAATTGCCAAAGTAACAGAACTCATAACTTATTGTTTTCGTATATAAAGTATGCCGATGTCAGAGAGACTGTTACAACGCGGTCAGCGTCCAGTACTCTTCGCATAATATAATTGAACGGTGGGAGTTGCAGTTTTATATAAATACTTACGTTGGGAGAAAGCCACTGAGTTATATAAAATACATCATTATTTAGTTTCCCAGCAAAATGTAAATCTTTAGTTGTCACCTCTCTAAGAATATTGGTAGTGTCAGTATCTGCTTTATATTCATAACCCAGTGCTTGTTCTCTCAATTGCTCATAAGACATTGGAGTCATAAACATGAATTGTATATAACTTGCATAATTTGAAAGATTATTCCTCGTGTTCACCAATGTTCCATTTACGTAGACACTTATTTGTCTAAATAAATTGTATAGTACAAAAGTTTCATAGAATAGCCCCTCGGCGGGAACTGGTTTTTCATTGTTAGATTCTTAACAATGACATTTAAATCTATAAATGTCAAATTCAAATCAATGATGTAATCTTCATTGCAATAAATTTGAAAATGAACATTTTCAGAGAGCGTTTGTTGCGGATAAAATTGTTAATAGTATTCTGGTTTTACACTGACATCTATATTTTTTGCATTGAAAAGATTTAGAGATGAAGTGACTGAAGGGTGAGAATATTTATGTGGTAGATGTGCCATTTTTCTAGGAAAAGAAATCTATTTTTAATCTTTTTATTTTATTTGATGCTTTATGCTTCCGGGCTGACTTGAGATTGACGAGCGATGAGGTCTTTCGCACCCTTTTTAAACCTTTTCCGCGTTGTTTCAATCATTCGCCAAGGGATCGCGCGCTCGACCTGATATTTTACAAAATACTTTCTTGAATATCTTTCCCAGAGCCCCAATCATGTAATGAAGAGGACGCAAAATTCGTTGCAACTGGTGCAGTATTTTTTCTAGCCAAGGGTAGTGCAGAGCGAAAAAACTTAGCAAACCAACTTCCGAGACCGTACCCAGAAAATGATGAACGACCCCTATAATAGTCCAGTCCATGCCCAAGCTGGCGTGGTCCAAGAGTAGCAACATAGTAATCAATATCAGGACATGCAAACTGAGTTCCATTAGTCATTTCACTGAATGGGTCGAAAATCACATGTAATTATAGCCAAGCCTTTTGTTATTGCTATAGGATCAACCAATTCACTTTTTAATGTTAACTGACAGAGCTCCAAATACAAACTGTTGACTGGAACGTATTGAAGGTATTTTATATTGTATTGATGAATATGGTCATTAGATGTGTTTCGTTCAAGAACACGTAGGAGGGGGACATTGGTATTACCGACTCTTGATCGCTTGAAAAAGGAAGCGTAAAGAAATATACAACAGTCCGAGGAGAAGGCGGGTGGGTACTCTGCGAAAATGATAAGATTCATGCCAATAGCGATTCCTGCACTTTTACCGTTGATTACATTATGTTTAAAACCAAGAACTTCTCTTAGATTATTACTGATAATAACCTTTTAATTGTCAATGGGTGAACTAATGTAGATCGTGCCCAATTCTTTTGAATAACTGAATTAAAAGGCACCATTTTTACGATATGAATTTTTTTGTTGATTGCACGACATAATTCGTCCAAAGTCCCAAACTCCTTATAGGATAATTTGACAAAGGGGTATTCAAACGAATTCATATTTTCAATTACACATTGATCGTTAACGATTGGCCAATCGAGTGGTGTAATTTCTATATTATATGTACGATCCTTTCTTAGGATATCATATGCATTTTTAAGAATATGATTTATAAGAGCAACTTCATACCTTCCCTCAAATTTAATGGCAGGGGAGAGCTTTGTCTAAAAATCGCTCGTTTTATTCCTATCATCATAGAGAGGATCGGAAACATTTGACAAGAATGTCACATAAAAACCTTCAGACATTATGAACGTCTTTAGCGGGTATCTACGAATCAGAATCAGAATTTTATCCTAGCCAGTGAACAAGCAACTGCTGCTTACCCTTGCGATTACGAGTCTTTAATACCTTTTTAAATTGATAGATATCACTATTTCCAAATTTTGCAATTCATAGTCATAAAAACAACCAAAAATCTCTTCAACTTTTATATCACGAAGATGATTTGTTAAGGGTTTAGTGTCCAAGACTTTAGATACTTTAAAAAGTTCAGTTGACCATCTGGAAAAGTTCTTGTACGATTGATTCGAACATTATCACCAACATTAACTTTTTTCTTCCCGGCCTTTGATTAAAATATTGTTTAAGGAAATGTTTATTGTCAATATGATGAACTTTGTGAGGGTTAACATTGAACAAGGATCGATGAGGACTTTGATTATAAATCAATATAATTTCATATAAATCTTGAGTATATGCAGCTGTATTTTTCAATGTACAATACCTTGAAATTAAAAGTCGAATTGTTCGTGTTAAACGTTCAGCCAATGCCACCTTTATATGACTATGACCATGGTAGACTATTGTATTATATTTGAATAAAGCCCTTTTTTACATGTGAATTAACAAATTCACTTCCACCGTCGGTTTGAATTTTTTGTATGAATCTTGTTCAAAGATGGATTCAAGGGCTTTAGCAACTTCATTGCCTCTCTTTGACTTCAATGGAACTTTCTTATGCATAGTGACTAAAAACACTGATTGCAAGTAAAATATAATTTTAGGGTCTATTACGTCTAGAGTCAAAAGATCTGCTTGTAATATATGCAGAAGGTAACAGGCTTTAGTTTTTCGATAGTGATTACCATAAACCATTTGATTTATATGAAAAGTATAACTGGGTTACTTTTGTAAATACTCCTTTGTTAGCTTCTTTTTAATTCCAGTAGCATTAGCAAGTGAAGGGGGAGAGCATTCATAACTCATAAAAAACTTTCAAGACTTGATCCACTTTGAACGTAAACGTGATGTGGACCAACCGCTAATCTTTTGCATACTACCGGTTGAGTCAGTACGTCTTCATTTTTGTTCAACTACCGTTGTCAAATTTTCACTAGGTGTACTAGTATTTTCCAAGGAAGATTTAAAATAATCGTCTTCTAGCTTTAATGTGGTTGATGGACTATATTATTTTTTGATTTTATTTAAAATTTGCCTATTGCTAATAAGACTTTTGGGAAAATTTCTCGCCTTTTAAAAATTATATAAATGACTGTCAATGGAATGGAATCTTTCATAAATTGCAATTGGGTCAAATAACAAATCAATTACATTATAAGGCTTGACCTGGATTATAACTTCATTCTTTTTCTCATCAATTTGTTCATTTTCAGCGAGATACGTCATGAGTCTTTTACCTTGGTCACGATAGGATGGAGGCAAAAAGTCTACAACAACACTAGTTAATAAATCTTCCTTTTTTCGGTGTTTCAAAACTTTCAGAAGGTTGGTCAATGACATTGACTTTGAGTGGTTTTTCACAATAAGGTTTACGTTTGTTGATATGAAGAAGGGCATTTTGAAACAAAATTAATTTTTCATCATCGGGAATTTTTTCTTTGTTAATAAATGCATCAAGATTATCTTGAAAGTGCTCTTTCGATGAAAGAGGCGTCAATTGGCGCCAATTTATAGGGTTTAACCATTACTAGAATATAGTGTTTACAAGTCCAGCGATTATCGGTGGTAAAAATAAAAAGAAATTACCACCCGCTTGAACAAGACATTTTCTTTTACGATTAGCTTTCTTTTTGCAAGGTAGAGCACTTACAAGTGACCAATTTGCTTTGTCTGTTGTCTAACACCATCTGACAGTTGAACATTACCTTCTGTTAAATTTAAACGAAGTTCCAATAAGAGATTAATAAATTTCTTGTCAATACCAGGCTTGAGTATTGCTTTCCTAAGCCACAGTTTTGAAATGATTAGTACGTAATATAAATGCTGGTGTTAATGTAGCTTCTTCATCATCACTATAACGACTAATTACCTTTTTAACTATACACCAGTAGATATATAGTAATTTTTTTTATCGAAAATATCAACGACTACGCGCAACTCTTTGGGCGTGTTTTGATTCAGGTCCAATAATATGTAACCATAGGGTTTATTAGTAGCGTGATTGTACGCGGAAAGTAGAATTTGGGCTCGCGAGGGTAGATTTGTTTGTTTACAGTTATAAGAGAACTTGAATCGTGAACAACTCTATGGATGATATAGTAAGAACAATGCAAAGCGAGTGTTCTCATAAATTTACTCTGATGAAAAAGATTATGGAGCAAAATAGTTAAAGAATTTTTTTCGTGGTGGGATTGGACCGGAAATAATTGAAACATTTCCTGCGACCATTCTTCGATAGATTTAGCCAAATCTTCAATAATCAGCCACGAGTTTGGGGCAATACTAGTAAACACGTCAAGTTCCTTTACGAATTTTATGCTTGGATCAATCTTCGCTTTTTTGCAATAAGATTCTTGCCATATACTATAGCAATAATAAATATTTTTCGGATTCTATAAAAACATTTTATCACAATTTTGAATTATTTTCGTTAAAAGTGTCGTTTTGCCAGACATTGACCGTCTACAAAGAAATGATCGGAATGGTGTTTTAAATTGATACATACTCCCCAATATCAAAATACAACTATCCTAACCTAACCTCAATCTGTTGAATAAATACTCAAAGGAAATAGAATACATGGTCTCTTTAATTCACAAATATACGTATACAATGGAACTGGAAAAAGAAATAAAAATAAGCAGTAGAACATGGGCAATAAAACAGCACCCCCCCCCCTGAAGGGTGGAAAGGTTTTCGGGACCCACAGAAACCAGCGGTCGGTACCGGGGCGGGGGTAGCAATAAAAAAACACTTAAAAATAAACACTTGAAAATTACCACTTTGCGCAATGAAAAATTTCTTATAAATATAAAAAACTGGAAACATGACTAGATAAAAAAAAGGCAGTGCTGAGCTGGTGATGGAAAACGGCCCTCTTCCTCCCCCCTAAAAACGGCCCTCCCCCCTATCACAACTATAGGGCTTTCTCTAGACCGAGTTGTTTTCTATAATTTACACATTCAACCCGATATGAAGTAAGATAGTAGTCATGTAGCAGTACTTTAAAACCACCCTCGAATACATAGACTTTGTCCAATATGGTGGGACATGGCATATTTTTTGACCCGAACCGTAAAGTTTTGATGTTTTAAAAGGCGAATGGCCATGCCACTCGCTCTTGGAACTAAATTATTTTCTATACAGTTCTCATAAAAACTCATGTTGAAACTTTATTTTACATAGTATGATGGCACCCCCTTGCAGACTTTTTTGGTAGTCTCATTGTGCGTTTCCACGCAGTACACCTTCGGACCAGAAATACACCATGCGATACCAAGTCGCTCCCTGTCTCTGATTTTAATTTCAACAACTGATTTGGGGCCTGGCGTTTCACCAAATCCGGATAGCGAGACTCATCCCAGTTTGTTTAATCCATCAAAGAGCTAATGTACTCTCCATTTTTCAAATCGTGTAGCAGATTATCTGTTTTAACTTTCAACAGAAGTTAATTGGTGTCTCCATAATACACCTGAGCTTGTCCCATCCTCGGCCATTAGCGCTTACATACATTGTAATATAACTCCAACATGAGTTTTTTCGAAATTTTTAGAATGGCACTGCCAGCGGCAAAGTTTTTATTTAGTACTACATTTCACTTCTTTCTAGGTAAAAGGACCATATTGGAGTTTATGATCATGTATGATGTGAAGTTTGGATCCGCAATGATTCAGGCACATTCTTTTGGGTCAGTCACAACGTCAAAACGACTCTTGTTACGCACACTCTTACATATCTTACCAAAGGCCGAATTTAAAATGAGTTTAAAGATCTCCTTTTAGATCTTTGTTTTCGCTTGAGACCGTTTCCTGACAAAGGTGTAAACAAACGCCTACATATAAGGTTTTTGACCAAATTTGACGGCCACATGAATTCTTGTGACATTGAAACAGTTGGCTAGCATCCTCCGCAAAAGAATGTGGTGTGCAACAATATTCTGTTTCGGCTCAAGGTTGGCAATAAGCTTCTGTTTTGAAGGTGTCCAATGCATACCTTTATTCTCTACCAAAGATAAATTGTAGGGACTCTTTAGGCACCGGTTTATTTATGCAGGGGAAAACAAGGTCCTTTAAGGTGTGAATTTCCAGAGGTATTTCACCGTCAATTTCGAAAAACCATCCTTGTGGTCCATTTTCCTCAGCAGTGTGAATGTAAGGGAAATCTGTAGCTCCCACACGGCACTATACCATTGGTAATTCCCGCACGGCAAATAAAAGTGAGACATTTCTGACGGAAAAAGGGAATTCATATACAAGAAAACAGCATCCGATTTTTCAACGGTGCTTTGTCCAGTCGGGTCGGTTTGAAGGATATGATCTGCGTGGAAAATATACCTTCCCCTCGCGGATCTTACCACAAAGAGGTGCTGATCCAAGTCGGCGATCAGACCTATTTTTGCTTCACTGATTTTAAGAATAAATCCATCACCAGATGAGGAGTGGAAAAATAATACCCCAGATTCAACCCAAATTGTTCATGAATTTTTTCCGTGATTTTACAGACAATATCAAACACCCTCTTGGCAAAAACCTCTTGCCTATATCCTCTTGGCAAATTCATAATGGGCAGTGGGGCATTGACGATCGCAAAGTGAATCATAAAACTCTGCGATTGGAGGCAATTTTTCCTTACTTAGCTCCAAGGCGGAGCTGTAATACTCGTATGGGTATATGCCCTTACATGTTAATACATCATACAGTTCCTCATCTGGAAAGTGCTGTTTAAGGAGGGGAAAACTATTAAAATCATCGCTTTTCTGTACTTGAATGAGTTGACTTAAAGATTTAGGGAAAAACTAAACGAATCAAGGAAATGAATTTTATTCAAGAACACTTTACCATTATCAATAGCTTGCCATTTAAATTCTAAGACTAGCAACTTTTCAGATGATTTCGGTATGATGTTATATGAAAAAGAACCATCTACCCTGCGCCATCTACAAATTCACCTTTTTGCAATGGTTCCAACGCTTGTAATATGAATTTCAAATCGTAGTTGGAATTGTGCTTGTAAACCGGTAAGAAGTATTGCTGTCTAACATTTAAATTCTACGATTGACACACAACCCTCTGAAAGTTACTGCCCCTTGATGAAATTCCTGCCATAAATGATCGTGGTTCCGGGCTTTCGCACCCTCCTCATTTATTTTTTCTTACAAACCCAACAAATTTTCTTATATTTAATAGCCAACCCGTCTTCTGGTGATAGTTTCATTGGACAATTTTTATTGTGCAGCCGTGAAATTGACTTATTTGTTGTTTTAATAAGAGCAATCATAGCTGTGCCAAAAAAATATTATCCACCCACCATCTCAATAAAATCTACCAATTGCATGGTATTACTTGAATCTCTTCAAGCATGCGCAAAGAGATTAAAATGGCCTCATGCTTTTTCAGATGATTCAAATTTGACGGATCCGACTTATCCATGAGCGTAGCGTAAATGTTCATTGACACCTTGTTACTCTGCAACAGCGTGTTCTGAAGGCTTTTGCACCACAAGGTGGCATTTTCTCCTGAAATCGTTTCCACAGACTGGTACCCTTGACGCTTGCGATGTCTAAAATGGTTATTTAATTTTAGTTCGGTAAGAAAAGTTGAAAGACACATTGGCTAGTAATAGCGCGTTGTTTGATTCTTACCCTGACTTAAAACCCTGCTAATACGTGGAATTGGAAAGAAATGTCAAACTAATTAAGGATTTTTGGCAGGCTCGTAGAGAAGCCATACCCAGTGTTTCACTGATTCAATGGACGGTGCCCTTACGGAATGAATTCCCCCTTTTTATCCCTTAGCTCCCCATCTTCATATTGTTCATCAAATTGTAAAACTGTAGCCCCAACTTTTAAGTGTTCATTTGTCCTTTCATAAATACCAATCCCCTTAAGTGCAATAGGAGAGTGCCCATTAAACACCTAAAATCTGCTTTAGGAAATTCTGCTCCCTCTCCACCGCCATTTACTGCCCAATCATCCAACATTGCCTTAATAACAGCATCTCTCTCGGTTTTATGACTAGCGACAAGGACTGAATATTTGAAAAACTCCAAGCCTGTTTCGAAACGAAAGAATCGTACACCTTTAGTACCTTTTAAAGTTGTATTATATATTGCACCCCAGTCTCCCTTCCACCTCTTAAAACAAATTCCTTTTTAAATTTAGTTATATTAAGCTCAAGTTTTTCTATAATCAAAAGAACTAGCCGACTCCCGTTTTCATTGTACTCCTCCATCCTATTAAAAATTTCACCCACCCAATCCAAAAACCCACCCTCAAAATTATACAGGTCCGGATGCAGCGTCTGCAATCATGTCTGTATATGATGCTCGCTCAAAACACCCGAATTTGCATTTAAAAAATTATTTTAAACGTGATGGATTCTTTTATTGAGTCCCATCCTCCCACCTCCTGCATATGGTTTTTGAGAAGTGCCCGAATCATGCTGACATTGGAGTGTGCGAGGTATATAGGATCCATATAAATACTAGCACTTGATAGGGAATTGAACGGATCACTAAATTAGGCCTTATACACGTGAATGTTGCTCACAGCGGTATCTGATAAATACAACTGTGGCAATACAGGGGGCGAGCTAGCACCACTTTTATCCCTTAATCCACTGTCAATGGCAGGCGTTGTCTCGACCCCGCTTACTGGCACTTCATCTAAAACACTTTACAAAAATTCTGCATCGAGGACGAGATCATGCGCTAAACTGTCCAATTCAATATCAGGGAACTCTACACTAGCAAGACTCGCCCCCGCACTTAAACCCCCCTCGTGTTTACTTTGATGGACACTGTTGCGGAACTGAGGTGGTGGTGGTGTCTGAACCTAGAAAAATAAGAGCACATTAGCTCATTAGAACACGTTGACCCTATGAAAAAGAGAGAATGAGTATAGAATTAGCAAAGAAGGGTACCATGGTCCCCTTGAACTGACAGACCACTACTCATTGGAAAGTATCATTCTATTATGGGTACCATGAACCCTTGGAGCTGTAGACACTTACTACTCGTTGTAATGTATCATTGTATTATGAAGCATTGAAAGGTATCCCCTATGCCAACAGTACTGATAATAAATGTTACAAGGCTCTAAAGGACCGCTTTTGGTTTTATTATAAGTTTGGACCTCCTTAAAAGAAGTTAAGAATTTTGAAACTAATGTTTTAAAGGGTCATGGTACAATTTACCAAAGGAGGGATTATATCGAACAGATTCTCGGCCCAATCTAATAATTCGTCGGAGGTTTCCTCCACTAATCCAACTCCATCACCAATGAATTGAGCCATGAGCCTTTCTATCTGAGCCTGAAATTTTTTTCAGGTATAAATGAAGCTAACAGGGGGGGGGGGTCACAGGTGATTCCCCCCAGAAACTAACGTGTATGCACTTGAAAATCTGAAAAACAGCCCTATTTTAGTTATTTCTGAGGGGAATAGTCTCTTAAAACTAGATGGCATGGAGCCTTAATATTCCAGTGAATCGAAATTATCGAAAAGGTTGAAAAGCTCTCTTACATATAAAAATTAGCTTTGAATAGGTTGGAAAAATAGTAAAAAGTGGCATTATTAGTTTGGAAAAAATGCCTTTAGTAGACAAAAAAGTTGAAAAGAACGCATTATCTGTTGGTGCGATGATGGTCCTTAATATTAAGGAGTCGGGGGAGGGGGGGCATGGAATCTGAAAAATCAAAATTGGACACTTACAAGAATAGAAAGCTCCATTCAAACCTTGAAAGAGGCGGGAAATGCCTTTAGTAGGCAGAAAATATAAGGTGATAAGAAAATAGTGAAAAATAGGCTTTATTAGGTTGAAGAGCAGGCTTATTTCTCACATATCCGAATTGTGCCAACAGGCCAGAGCTTTAGTCTTGGATAAGCGGCACAGGTTGGGTGTGACCTGAGTGAAGGTTATATCAGAGTGCTGTGTAAATGGCCCTGGGACGTCACAGGCTTGCGTAGGTGGGAAGCCAGGGCTCACCTTCATATAAGTGGCCTTCCATTGTCTTTTTATCTTTCTGATCCCTGGGCCAGCGATGTCTCGCTCTTGCAAATATGGGCTTGCAGCTTGATGGTCAGAAGCCTGGGTAGGGTGCACAGCAGCTTAAGGGGGCAAGAGCTAGCGTAGGCTGATTCGCTATTCGCTCCAATAAAATCTATAATGTGACAATTTTATAGAATAAATAGTGTCCTAGGACCTTTAGCAAGAAAAAAAAAACACTAGAATTTGCGAGAAATAATAACTAGGTTGATTGAAAATGGATCACCCCCGTCAGGTATAGTTGACAGCAAGCCTGTCCCTCCCTGCGCGAGATAAAATGTTTACAACGCAAAGCCTCTCACACATGTTTTTAGTTTGAGCCATAAGAGACACGAGTCAAATTTGACAGATTCCTGCTTTTAAGGCACGAGGGTGAAAAACTCACCTTTTTCCGTAAAACGACAGGTATTAACGAAAAGAATCATTTCTTTGAAAGGATACATTGGTAATAAATGGATGGGGATTGGTTTTTACCCAGTGAAAACAGGGTATTTTTATGCGTTAATACAAGCATAAATAAAGTGTAGTGGAAGGATTTTTTCGTGGGGGAGGGGGGATACTAGAAAAAGGCACTTATTTCATTGTAGGAATTGTGCATTATTTAAAATATTTGTTGTGTCTTCAACTGGTTGTATGAGACTGATGAGAAAATGTCCTTACCCGCGATATTTATAGCTTTCCCAGCACTAACGGGGATCTTTGAGGGGAAAGTCCTCTATGGCTTTTAATAGAAAAGCAACATGGGGGAGTGTTGATGGGACGCATTTTGGACGTGATTTTGTATAAGACATGTAAATGGGGAAAAACAAATATGGCTTTTATCACCAGGGGAGGCATGTTTGGACATGTATAGGAGGAAAAACACACGAGGAGGCATTTTTAGACATGTATAAGCGTCTAGACTAGAAGAATTTTGCCTAGAAACAAGGGGTGGAATTTTGCCATCTAGAAACACATGCGAGTGGCTAGGAGCTCCCATTGTTATTAGTAAATTTCTATTATCCCGAACACATTCCAAGTAATTAAAATACCCAGGACTCTTGCCCATGCCGAATCTTGCAAGGACGAGAATGTTGCCGGCTAGAAACAGGGCTCTCACGGGAATCTTGCCAGCCGGTAACAGGTGCGAGGGGCTAGGAGCTTTACTTATACACCCCCTATGGACGTCCTAGAAACTCAATGCTAATTTCCTATTGGGTTCCTAGAACCGGAAATGCCCTCACTACTAATATTAAAGCCAAGAAAGGCAGGCGTTACATGAAAAGTCATATTTCCTGACGTTTGTAGAAAATAAGAAGAGAGAAAGCCGACTCGTGTACATAAAATAAGTTTTAGTCTTCTTTTACCTCCACAAAGCACGATTATACCTTATCGCCAAGAAACACTAAAGTTAAATAAGGCACGCGTCCCAGAAAAAAAAATCATAATCTCAGACGTTTTTACAAAGCAAGAAGAGATAAAGACGACTCGTATAGTGAATTTAAGTCGTAGTCTTCTTTTACTTCCATAAAAACGCGATTATGCCTTATCGCCAAGATATATTAAAGCCAAGAAAGGAAGGGTTTCCAAGAAAAATCGCAATCCTTGACGTTTTCAATGCAGGAAGAATGAAAGGTGACTCGTGTACAGAATATAAGTTTTAGTCTTTCCTTACCTCAACAAAAAACGTGATTACGCCTTATCGCCAAGAAATATTAAAGCCAAGAAAGGCAGGCGTTCCAGGAAAAATCATAGTTCCTGACGATTTTACAGAAAAAGAAGAGAAAAAGCCGACTCATGCATAGAATTTAAGTTTTAGTCTTCCCTTACCACCACAAAACGCAATTATGCCACATTACCTAGAAATATTAAAGCCAAGAAAGAACGTTAGTAGAGATCTAGGTTCCATATTGGCGGGACATATAGGAATCTGCATGCCATTTGCTGGGACTATGTTCCATCCTGTGCTATTTGGGATTGCGTAATATGTTATGAAGGACAGGTTTCCAAGGTAGATTACCAGACCAGTTATTTGGCAAGGTAAAATGTGGTCAAACATGTTTTGAGAGTATACAGTTTGTTATTAAAAAATTGGACACTACAATCAGAATTGTTTGATTGACATTTAAAAAGGGGTAGTGAGATTTGCGAATTGGAGTGTAGGATTTTGCAAATTTGATCCTATTAAGGATTGACTTGAAATAAAAATTTTTAACAAGAAATGGCTGAAAAGTGTTTTGGGGGAGATGGGGATGATTGTGTACTGTATAATACACAAGTGATGTTTGGACAGTGTTGTCAAATTAAAAACAATCGGAATTCATTGATTGACATTTGCAAAAAAGGGGTAATTAGTGATTGGATAATTTTTTAACATGAAATCTCTAAATAAAATATTTTTGGAGCATGTACTTGACAATGGAGAAAAAAGGTTAAAGTGATTAGCAATTAAGAGCAAGGATTCCCCCCACTGGAACCTGGCAGTAGGCTACGCATATCAAGTTGAAAATTTGACAGAATGAGGTATTTGAGGTGGAACTTGAACTAAATCAAAATACACTATGTGAACGCAGATTTTCAAAATGGCATATCTCAAAAATGGATTTGTGTATTAAGTTGGAACTTTCAGAGGGTGCTTAAAGGGAAAGTCAATTCACCAAAAGGAAATATGTGCACGCTCAGGCCTGGATAAAAGTGTTAAAGCGATTAGCAATTACGAGCGAGGATTCCCCCATTGGTTCCTGGCACTAGGCTATGCATATCAAATTGAAAATTTTACAGAATGAGGTATTTGAGGTGGAACTTGAACTAAATCAGAATACACCATATGCACCCAGATTTTCAAAATGGCATATCTCAAAAAGGAATTTGTGTATTAAGTTGGAACTTCCAGAGAGTGCTTAAAGGGAAAGTCAATTCACCAAAAGGAAATATGTGCACGCTCAGGCCTGGATAAAAGGGTTAAAGCGATCAGCAATTACGAGCGAGGATTCCCCCATTGGTTCCTGGCACTAGGCTATGCATATCAAGTTGAAAATTTGACAGAATGAGGTATTTGAGGTGGAACTTGAACTAAATCAAAATACACTATGTGAACGCAGATTTTCAAAATGGCATATCTCAAAAAAGGATTTGTGTATTAAGTTGGAACTTTAGGAGAGTGCTTAAAGGGAAAGTCAATTCACCAAAAGGAAACATGTGCACGCTCAGGCCTGGATAAAAGGGTTAAAGTGATTAGTAATTACGAGCGAGGATTCTAACTTCTGCAGTAGGGTTCTCTGATACGCTGAACCTGATAGTGTGATTTTTATTAAAGTTTTACGACTTTTAGAGGGTATTTTCCACTTTTTTCGAAATTGTGGCAAATTTTCTCAGGCGCCTAACTTTTGACGGGTATAACTAAACTTGGTGCAACTTATATATTTGAAATCAACACACAAATATAATTCTTTTGCTGTATCTTTTGGTATCAAAATTCTGTTTTTTAGAGTTTCGGTTACTATTGAGCTGGGTCGCTCCTTACTCTCTTTTGATAGTACTAAAGAACTTTCAACAGAGAACTTTCAAAACTTTAGATATCTCTTTTGAAAGTACTAAAGAACTTTAGCGTAAAGAGTGGGGATTTTCCTTCATGGAAAATCCCCTTCTTCCATACAAAATCCCTCCATGGAAAGATGTTCCCACGTAAATTCCTCCCCCGACCCCCTCCCTCATCAGAAAAAGTCCACCCTGAAAACTTCTGTATACTTCCCAATAACCAATACTATATGTAAACATTGGACAAAGTTCATAACTTGCAGACCTTTCCCTGGGGACTGTGGGGGGATTAAGTCATCCTCAAAGACATACTTATTGTATTTTCGATCATGCTGAAGAATATGGCTATCTCAAAATTTTAATCGAGTGACTTCGGAATAAAATGAGCGTGGGAGGGGGCCTATTTGACCTCCCTCTTTTGGTCCTTTAAAAAGCACACTAGAACTTTCAATTTCCATTTGAATGAGCCCTCCCACGATATTCTTGGACCACTTGTTCGATACGATCACCCCTGGGAAAAAAATAAAATAAACACGCATCAGTGATCTTTCTTCTGGCAAAAGAATACAAAATTCCACATTTTTGTATATAGGAAATTGAAACCTCTGCAGTAGGGTTCTCTGATATGCTGAATCTGATAGTGTGATTTTCATTAAAGTTTTACGACTTTTAGAGGGTATTTCCCCCTTTTTTCGAAAATGTGGCAAATTTTCTCAGGCGCCTAACTTTTGACGGGTATAACTAAACTTGGTGCAACTTATATATTTGAAATCAACACACAAATCTAATTCTTTTGCTGTATCTTTTGGTATCAAAATTCCGTTTTTTAGAGTTTCGGTTACTATTGAGCTGGGTCGCTCCTTACTCTCTTTTGATAGTACTAAAGAACTTTCAACAGAGAACTTTCAAAACTTTAGATATCTCTTTTGAAAGTTCTAAAGAACTTTAGCGTAAAGAGTGGGGATTTTCCTTCATGGACAATCCCCTTCTTCCATACAACATCCCTCCATGGACAGATGTTCCCACGTAAATTCCTCCCCCGACCCCCTCTCCCATCAGAAATAGTCCGCCCTGAAAATATCTGTATACTTCCCAATAACGAAAACTATGTGTAAACAATGGGCAAAGTTCATGACTTGCAGCCCTTCCCTGGAGACTGTGGGGGATTAAGTCATCCTCAGTGACATAGTTATTAGATATTTCAACTATGCTGAACAAAAGGCTTTCTAAAAATTTGGATCGTGTAACTTTGGGAACATTGAGCATTGAATGGGGCATAGTTGCCCCTTCAGTTTTATGGTCACTTAAACAGGGCACTAGAAATTTTAATTGTCGTTCAAATGAGCCCTACAGTAGGGTGTCCGCTACTATCCTAAGCTTCTGCTGAAGCTAGCTTCGAATATTGAACCTAAAAGATTCATATTACCATGGTTACGAAGTGTTTATAGAATTGGTGGTCTTTAAAAAGACCGTTGGGTAGTCATGGGTGTGATGACTATTGTAAAAATTCATCATTGTTTGTCATCCACTCAGTGTGATTCCAATCTATATCACGGATTTGTTTTTTTCTTCTTCTTCCTAGGATATCTCACACATATATTCCGAGAAGGAATATCTATTGGTACCCATTTGCTAAAAAATCAAACCTCGTCCTCTGGGTTGTGTATTTTACTCGGAAATACCTCACAATTAAAATCTTCCAAGTTGAATATTGGTATATCTGATTTGCATTTGTCGATTAAAAGTTTATCAGTGGGCACATTCCCTTTTGTGTACAGTGCTGTTACGCCAAAAAAACAGCATATCTCTCTAACTTCCTCTTGTACATAGGATAAATCCTTCCCTTTGTTTATAACGTATAGTGTATTGCGCCACCTGTCTTCATTGTAGTCATACATATTGTAGTTTATATACCAGTGGTAAAGAGACACTTCTTGATGATCTGTAGTCAACAGTAGAAAAGCACATTCAAAAATCACTCCACATGCCAATTTCTTCAAGCCAATGTATTCACAATCGAAAACACCATACATCCTTGAAGTTAGACCGATTGAATGGATATTCAAACTGTATAAAGTTGCAAATTAAAACTAGATTTTATACTAAAGAAACTGAATATATTAACACATACCCGAGACGCCCTGGTTTATATTTAATAAAAACTATTTTTATTATTAAGACCTCAGAATATTTATCTTCGCGAATGACAAGTAACGATTTTCCTTAAATTAGAATATTAGATAGATATCACATGTAAACAAGAAACTGCCGGTGTTTTAGACGTAAATTTCTCACACCTAGAAGAGACTCGCATCTCATTAGCCCAAATATACATGCTAATATTATCACTCTACTTGGTCAAAGCTAGTTCTTTGCTTGCACATTTGCGCCTTCGAAATAATTTTTTACACTTTGATGAAAGACTATTTAACCACTTTTTATTGATGTAACAATTCAGTGATGTGAACTCGCCAAAATTTATTGAGGGCAAAACGTATTTTTTTCAAAATCTAAGGCGACGGGATTTTGTCACTTTTTTTTATTTTCAACGAAAATACCTGGAATAGGCATTTTTCGAGGAAAATGCCTCAAAATAGATTTTCCAAATCTAGGGGGTAAAAAGATCTTAGTGGGCAACTTTCTACCCTGACCCTACAATTGACGTCACTGTATAAATTAACAATAAAGTTTGCTGGGTAAAGCAAGTCGGCTGTTTTCCTTCAGGCAATCTGATAATTTAAAAAGCTTGTCTTGCTTGTAAATAAAGTTAGACACTTTGGTGGTATGGCTTACATATCCCAAATAAATAAGGGCGGTATTCAAAAAAAATAATTTAAAATCGGATTTTGGAGATATTTCTCAGGAGTATTAGCAGAAGAGCGGTAATGGCGGCTGCTTAATCGCAGAAGAAATCGGCAGACTTAGACACATTGAATAGTAGATTTTTGCATGGCTTAAATATCCTTTTATGGAATATCTGGAGTCTAACAGTCTCCAGAAATCAGCATCGTAATTGATAATACAGAAAAATCGCAACAGGAGTGGTTCAGGTAACACATCTGCACAATGGCGGAAATAAATCGAGTATTTCTTTTGCCTGGAGTTAAAATGAGCTCACCCACATCTTAAGTTCATATTTTTGTTTTTCAACCACTAAATGAGAATTTAAATACACACGCATAGACTCGGTCACAAAGAAATCCTTCTTTGCATAAAAACGTCCATAATATACTGAGTTGTGTGTATTAGACTCGAACCTGTATTTGTAGTGTTTTTTTTAGCACCTTTTTCGTATATTTTGATTCGATTATCATGAAAAAAGACTATACAGCAATAAAAGACCTTTCTACAAATTCTCGATTTGGCCTTCTTTTTCATGAAGAAGTACATACCTTTGTGAAATTGAGTTGGGAAACATGAACAATTTTAACTAATATTGGATTTTGACGAAATTGAACCCTATTTAAAGAAATGTGATATGTTTTAAGGGCGCCAGCAGGAATTTTTCCAGGGGGGGAGGGGGGGGGGCAAACTCCAAACTATCAGTGGGGGTGGGGTGACAGGAAATATATTTCATGAAATATTTTCGTAGGAATATGTTTGTTTTAAAATAAACAAGGAAAGCCAAAAAAAAACAAAAATTAAAACGATTTTATCTAGTCAAACTTAAAACAATTGTCTAGATAAATTAATAAAGAACTAATAATTCTCCTTCTCTCACTGGAAAAGTCTAAAACCTACTGCGTCATTGGTGCTTTACTGAAAACTATATGCGTCTTGAACAGTCTTGGAAAGTATAATCAACATCAAATTGAATATTTAATATACAATAATATTAGTTGTTGAACTATCCTCCAATTCAAGAATTTATTACACTCTAATTTTATTTTTATTTTCAATGCTGTAAGAACTGGAAAAGAAGATATTTGTAATGAAATTTATTTTCAGTGAAGTGCCAATGACGCAGTAGGCTTTTGGTTTTTATTTACAGTTAAGGAAGGGGGCAGTTTCCAAACTCTTGTTTGGTATGAAACTATATCCGGCTTGAACAACTTTAGAAAGAACTCATAAATTAAACTGAATATTTTATGTATTAATTAATAAACGTTCCGAAAAATAAGTTTTTCAAAGAAAAGTAAAGGCCATTTTAAACTTAAGCTCAGCAGATACAAATACCTTTTAAAATTCAAACTCAAAACGACCAGAAATTACGATTAAAGAATAAATGAAACCCAAAACGAACAGAAATTAAATAAACAATCAATGTAAACAAACTTACGATAGATATTAATGTAAATTAATAAATAAATCTTAAACCCAGTGAAACTTAGATGGAATATGCAAATCAAGCTTGAAACGAACAAAAATAACCAAAAACAAGAGTTTGGGTATGACCTCCTTCTCTCACTGTAAAAGTCCAAAACCTACTGCGTCATTAACGCTTTACTGAAAACAAATTTTATGACAAATATTTTCTTTTCTACTTAATATTGAAAATAAACATTAAAATTATACTAATATTTTGAACTGATGAGCTTTCAGCAATTAATATCATTATACATCAAATATTCATTTTTATTTATTAGTTCTTTTTAAAGTTGTTGAAGACAAATATAGTTTCCCTACAAACAAGTGATTGGATACTGCCTCCATTCCTAACTGTAAATAAAAAGGAAAAAGCCGAAAGACAAACAAAAGGATTGTAACACCTGATTGGCTCGTATATTTTGCATAATATTTCTAAAGTCAATTAAGATGAAGAAATGTCGGAGTGTAGGTTTGACATCACCAGGCACGTGCGAGGGAAATTTTTTGTCTATGGGGGGGGGGGGGGGGGGGGGGCTTAAAAAGGCAAAAATGGGTGAAGACACAAACATTGAGACGACACACGCACAGACAGGATACAAAATACAGAAATTTAATTCAGGAAATTATGAAAAAAAAATTAGACGGGGTTACGTGCGCGCACGTAACCCCGTCTAAATTTTTTTTTCATAATTTCCTGAATTAAATTTCTGTATTGTGTATGCTGTATGTGCGTGTGTCGTCTCAATGTGTGTGTCTTCACCCATTTTTGCCTTTTAAGCCCCCCCTCACCCCCCCATCAACAAAAAATTTTCCTCGCACGTGCCTGGTGATGTCAAACCTACACTCCGGCATTTCTTCATCTTAATTGACATTAGAAATATCATGCAAAATATACGAGCCAATCAGGTGTTACAATCCTTTAGTTTGTCTGAGTTTAGCATTCGATTTTTTAATTATCAACGACGTATTTCTAACAAACTACTCTCAAGTTAAGGCAATTGTCCGAAAAATCAGAAAAAACCTTGGGATGTTCATGAATCGTCTTATAAACTCATGTAGTTCACCCATTTTTGCCTTTTTAAGCCCCCCACCAACAAAAAAATTCCCTCGAACGTGCCTGGTGATGTAAAACCTACACTCCGACATTTCTTCATCTTAATTGACTTTAGAAATATCCTGCAAAATATACGAGCCAATCAGGTGTTACAATCCTTTTGTTGTCTGAGTTTAGCATCCTATTTTATAATTATCAACGACGCATTTCTAACAAACTACTCTCAATTTAAGGTAATTGTCCAAAAAATCAGAAAAAACCTTGGGATTTTCATGAACCGTCTTATAAACTCATGTAGTTAACCCGTTTTTGCCTTTTTAAGCCCCCCACAAACAAAAAAAATTCCCTCGCACGTGCTTGGTGATGTAAAACCTACACTCCGAGCAGATACAAATACCTTTTAAAATTCAAACTCAAAACGACCAGAAATTACTATTAAGGAATAAATGAAACCCAAAACGAACAGAAATTAAATATTAAACCATAGCAAAAACATACAATAAGTAATAATATAAATAAATAAATAGATCTTAAAGCGAGTAATGCTTGGATTGAATATGAATACCAAGCTTAAAACGAAAAAAAATATATTCCTCTTGAAGTATAAATGAAACTTAAAACGAACAGAAACTAAATAAACAATCAATGCAAACAAACATACAATAGATATTAATGTAAATTAATAAATAAATTTTTAAACCAGTGAAACTCAAATTGAATATGCAAATCAAGCTTGAAACGAACAAAAATTACCACAAACAAGAGTTTGGGTATGACCTCCTTCTCTCACTGTAAAAGTCTAAAACCTACTGCGTCATTGGCGCGTGACTGAAAACTCTGTGCGTCTTGGAAAGTCTTGGAAAGTATAAAAAACATCAAATTGAATATTTGATGAATAATGATGTTAATTGTTGAAAGATCTATCAGTTCAAGAATTTATTTCACTGTAATTTTATTTTTATTTTCAATACTGTAAGAACTGGAGAAGAAAATATTTATAATATAATCCGTTTTCAGTTAAGCGCCAATGACGCAGTAGGCTTTTGATTTTTATTTACAGTTAGGAATAGAGGCAGTATCCAAACACTTGTTTGTTGTGAAACTATATTCGTCTTGAACAACTTTAAAAAGAGCTAATAAATTAAACTGAATATTTGATGTATAATGATATTAATTGCTAAAAGCTCATCAGTTCAAAATGTTAGTATAATTTTAATGTTTATTTTCAATATTAAGTACAAAAGAAAATATTTGTCATAAAATTTGTTTTCAGTAAAGCACCAATGACGCAGTAGGTTTTAGACTTTTACAGTGAGGAAAGGAGGTCATACCCAAACTCTTGTTTGTGGTGATTTTTGTTCATTTCAAGCTTGATTTGCATATTCAATTTAAGTTTCACTGGGTTTAAGATTTATTTATTAATTTACATTAATATCTATCGTAAGTTTGTTTACATTGATTGTTTATTTAATTTCTGTTCGTTTTGGGTTTCATTTATTCTTTAATCGTAATTTCTGGTCGTTTTGAGTTTGACTTTTAAATTGTATTTTTATATTCTGAGCTTAAGTTTAACATGGCCTTTAATTTTATTTTAAAAAATTATTTTTAGGAAAGTTTTTTAATTAATAAATAAAATATTCAGTTTAATTTATTAGTTCTTTCTAAAGTTGTTCAAGCCGGATATAGTTTCACTACAAACAAGAGTTTGGATACTGCCCCCTTCCTTAACTGTAAATAAAAACCAAAAGCCTACTGCGTCATTGGCGCTTCACTGAAAATAAATTTCATTACAAATATCTTCTTTTACAGTTCTTACAGCATTGAAAATAAAAATAAAATTAGAGTGAAATAAATTCTTGAACTGGAGGATATTCCAACATCTAATATCATTGTATATTAAATATTGAATTTGATGCTGATTATACTTTCCAAGACTGTTCAAGACGCATATAGTTTTCAGTAAAGCACCAATGACGCAGTAGGTCTTAGACTTTTCCAGTGAGAGAAGGAGAATTAGTAGTTTCTTATTAATTTATCTAGACAAATGTTTTAAGTTTGACTAGATAAAATCGTTTTAATTTTTTTTTTTTTTTTTCATTCTTTGTTTATTTTAAAAAAAACATATTACTACCAAAATATTTCATGAAATATATTTCCTTTCACCCAACCACCACTGATATTTTGGAGTTTGCCCCCCCCCTCCCCCCTGGAAAAATTCCTGCTGGCTCCCTTAAAACATATCACATATCTTTAAATAGGGTTCAATTTCGTCAAAATCCAATATTAGTTAAAATTGTTCATGTTTCCCAACTCAATTTCACAAAGGTATGTACTTCTTCATGAAAAAGAAGGCCAAATCGAGAATTTGTAGAAAGGCCTATTATTGCTGTATAGTCTTTTTTTATGATAATCGAATCAAAATATACGAAAAAAGTGCTAAAAAAAACACAACAAATACAGGTTCGAGTCTAATACACACAACTCATTTTATTATGGACGTTTTTATGCAAAGATGTGGGTGAGCAAAAATATGAACTTAAGTTGTGGGTGAGCTCATTTTAACTCCAGGCAAAAGAAATACTCGTTTTATTTCCACCATTGTGCAGATGTGTTACCTGAACCACTCCTGTTGCGATTTTTCTGTATTATCAATTACGATGCTGATTTCTGGAGACTATTAGATTCCAGAAATTCCATAGAAGGATATTTAAGCCATGCAAAAATCTACTATTAAATGTGTCTAAGTCTGCTGATTTCTTCTGCGATTAAGCAGCCGCCATTATCGCTCTTCTGCTAAAACTCCTGAAAAATATCTCCAAAATCTAATTTTAAATTTTTTTTGTGAATACCGCCCTTATTTATTTGGGATATGTAAGCCATACCACCAAAGTGTCTAACTTTACTTACAAGCAAGACAAGCTTTTTAAATTATCAGATTGCTTGAAGAAAAACAGCAGACTTGCTTTACCCAGCAAACTTTATTGTTAATTTATACAGTGACGTCAATTGTGGTGTCAGGGTAGAAAGTTGCCCACTAAGATCTTTTTAACCCCTAGATTTTGAAAATCTATTTTGAGGCATTTTCCTTGAAAAATACCTATTCCAGATATTTTCGTTAAAAATAAAAAAAAGTGACAAAATCCCGTTGCCTTAGATTTTGAAAAAAATACATTTTGCCCTCAATAAATTTTGGCGAGTTGACATCACTAAATTGTTAAATCAATAAAAAGTGGTTAAATAGTCTTTCATCAAAGTGCAAAAAATTATTTCGAAGTCGCAAATGTGCAAGCAAAGAAGTAGCTTTGACCAAGTAGAGTGATAATATTAGCATGTATATTTGGGCTAATGACATGCGAGTCTCTTCTAGGTGTGAGAAATTTACGTTTAAAACACCGGCAGTTTCTTTTTTACATGTGATATCTATCTAATATTCTAATTTAAGGAAAATCGTTACTTGTCATTTGCGAAGATAAATATTCTGAGGCCTTAATAATAAAAATAGTTTTTATTAAATATAAACCAGGGCGTCTTGGGTATGTGTTAATATATTCAGTTTCTTTAGTATAAAATATAGTTTCAATTTGGAACTTTATACAGTTTGAATATCCATTCTATCGATATAACTTCAAGGATGTATGGTGTTTTCGATTGCGAATACATTGGCTTGAAGAAATCGGCATGTGGAGTGATTTTTGAATGTGCGTTTCTACTGTTGACTACAGATCATCAAGAAGTCTCTTGTTACCACTGGTATATAAACTACAATATGTATGACTACAATGGAGACAGGTGGCGCAATACACTATACGTTATAAACAAAATAGGTTTATATAATAGAAAGATACTCCCATCCTATAACAAAGGGAAGTGTGCCCACTGATAAACTTTTAATCGACAAATGCAAATCAGATATACCAATATTCAACTTGGAAGATTTTAATTGTGAGGTATTTCCGAGTAAAATACACAACCCAGAGGACGAGGTTCGATTTTTTAGCAAATGGGTACCAATAGATATTCCTTCTCGGAATATGTGTGTGAGATATCCTAGGAAGAAGAAGAACAAACAAATCCGTGATATAGATTGGAATCACACTGAGTGGATGACAAACAATGATGTATTTTTACAATAGTCACCACACCCATGTCTACCCAACGGTCTTTTTAAAGACCACCAATTCTATAAACACTTCGTAACCATGGAAATATGAATCTTTTAGGTTCAATATTCGAAGCTAGCTTCAGCAGAAGCATAGGATTGTAGCGGACACCCTACTGTAGGGCTCATTTGAACGACAATTAAAAGTTCTAGTGCCCTGTTTAAGTGACCAAAAAACTGACGGGGCAACTATGCCCCATTCAATGCTCAATTTTCCCAAAGTTACACGATCCAAATTTTTAGAAAGCCATTTTGTTCAGCATAGTCGAAATATCTAATAACTTTGTCATTAAGGATGACTTAATCCCCCAAAGGCTCCAGGGGATGGGCTGCAAGTTATGAACTTTGCCCATTGGTTACATATAGTTTTCGTTATTGGGAAGTATACAGATGTTTTCAGGGCGGACTATTTCTGATGGGAGAGGGGGTCGGGGGAGGAATTTACGTGGGAATATCTTTCCATGGAGGGATTTTTTATGGAAGAAGGGGATTGTCCATGAAGGAAAATCCCCATTCTTTGCGATAAAGTTTTTTCGAACTTTCAAGAGAGATATCTAAATTTAAAGTTCTCTGTTGAAAGTTCTTTAGTACTATCAAAAGAAAGTAAGGAGCGGCCCAGCTGAATAGTAATCGAATCTCTAAAAAACGGAATTTTGATACCAAAAGATACAGCAAAAGAATTAGATTTGTGTGTTGATTTCAAATATATAAGTTGTACCAAGTTTAGTTATACCCGTCAAAAGTTAGGCGCCTGAGAAAATTTGCCACATTTTCGAAAAAAGTGGGAAATATCCCTCTAAAAGTCGTAAAACTTTAATAAAAATCACACTATCAGATTCAGCATATCAGAGAACCCTACTGCAGGAGTTTTAAGTTCCTATCTGCAAAAATGTGGAATTTTGTATTTTTTTGCCAGAAGAAAGATCACTGATGCGTGTTTATTTTTTTTTTCCTAGGGGTGATCGTATCGAGCCAGTGGTCCAAGAATATCGTGGGAGGGCTCATTCAAATGGAAATTGAAAGTTCTAGTGTGCTTTTTAAAGGACCAAAAAAGGAAGATCAACTAGGCCCCCTCCCACGCTCATTTTATTCCGAAGTCACCCGATTAAAATTTTGAGATAGCTATATTCTTCAACACGGTCGAAAATACAATAACTATGTCTTTGAGGATGGCTTAATCCTCCCACAGTCCCCAGGGAAAGGTCTGCAAGTTATGAACTTTGTCCAATGTTTACATATAGTATTGGATATTGGGACGTATACAGAAGTTTTCAGGGCGGACTTTTTCTGATGGGGGAGGGGGTCGGGGGAGGAATTTACATTGGAACATCTTTCCATGGAGGGATTTTGTATGGAAGAAGGGGATTGTCCATGAAGGAAAATTCCGACTCTTTACGCTAAAGTTCTTTAGTACTTTCAAAATAGATATCTAAAGTTTTGAAAGTTCTCTGTTGAAAGTTCTTTAGTACTATCAAAAGAGAGTAAGGAGCGACCCAACTCAATAGTAACGGAAACTATAAAAAACGGAATTTTGATACCAAAAGATACAGCAAATGAATTATATTTGTGTGTTGATTTCAAATATATAAGTTGCACCATGTTTAGTTATACCCGTCAAAAGTTAGGCGCCTGAGAAAATTTGCCACATTTTCGAAAAAAGTGGAAAATACCCTCTAAAAGTAGTAAAACTTTAATAAAAATCACACTATCAGATTCAGCGTATCAGAGAACCCTACTGTAGAAGTTGGAATCCTCGCTCGTAATTGCTAATCACCTTATCCCTTTTATCCAGGCCTGAGCGTGCACATACTTCCTTTTGGTGAATTGACTTTCCCTTTAAGCACTCACTGAAAGTTCCAACTTAATACACAAATCCTTTTTTGAGATATGCCATTTTGAAAATCTGCGTGCACATAGTGTATTTTGATTTAGTTCAAGTTCCACCTCAAATACCTCATTCTGTCAAATTTTCAACTTGATATGCATAGCATAGTGCCAGGAACCAATGGGGGAATCCTCTCTCGTAATTGCTAATAGCTTTAACCCTTTTATCCAGGCCTGAGCGTGCACATATTTCCTTTTGGTGAATTGACTTTCCCTTTAAGCACTCTCTGAAAGTTCCAACTTAATACACAAATCCCTTTTTGAGATATGCCATTTTGAAAATCTGCGTGCACATAGTGTATTTTGATTTAGTTCAAGTTCCACCTCAAATACCTCATTCTGTCAAATTTTCAACTTGATATGCGTAGCCTACTGCCAGGAACCAATGGGGGAATCCTCGCTCGTAATTGCTAATAGCTTTAACCCCTTTATCCAGGCTTGAGCGTGCACATATTTCCTTTTGGTGAATTGACTTTCCCTTTAAGCAATCTCTGAAAGTTCCAACTTAATACACAAATCCCTTTTTGAGATATACCATTTTGAAAATCTGGGTGCATATGGTGTATTTTGATTTAGTTCAAGTTCCACCTCAAATACCTCATTCTGTCAAATTTTCAACTTGATATGCATAGCCTAGTGCCAGGAACCAATGGGGGAATCCTCGCTCGTAATTGCTAATAGCTTTAACCCTTTCATCCAGGCCTGAGCGTGCACATATTTCCTTTTGGTGAATTTACTTTCCCTTTAAGCACTCTCTGAAAGTTCCAACTTAATACACAAATCCGTTTTTGAGATATGCCATTTTGAAAATCCGCGTGCACATAGTGTATTTTGATTTAGTTCAAGTTCCACCTCAAATACCTCATTCTGTCAAATTTTCAACTTGATATGCGTAGCCTACTGCCGGGAACCAGTGGGGGGAATCCTCGCTCGTAATTGCTAATCACTTTAACCTTTTTTCTCCATCGTCAAGTACATGCTCCAAAATTATTTTATTTAGAGATTTCATGTTAAAAAATTATCCAATCACTAATTACCCCTTTTTTGCAAATGTCAATCAATGAATTCCGATTGTTTTTAAATTGACAACACTGTCCAAACATCAATTGTGTATTATACAGTACACAATCATCCCCATCTCCCCCAAAAAACGTTTCAGCCATTTCTTGTTAAAAATTTTTATTTCAAGTCAATCCTTAATAGGATCAAATTTGCAAAATCCTACACTCCAATTCGCAAATCTCATTTCCCCTTTTTAAATGTCAATCAAACAAATCTGATTGTAGTGTCCAATTTTTTAATAACAAACTACATACTCTCAAAACATGTTTGACCACATTATACCTTGCCAAATAACCGGTCTGGTAATCTACCTTGGAAACCTGTCCTTCATAACATATTACGCAATCCCAAATAGCACAGGATGGAATATAGTCCTAGATCTCTACTAACGTTCCAGGAAAAATCCTAATCCCTGACGTTTTTACAAAGTAAGAAGAGACGAATGCAACTCGTGTACAGAATATAGTTTTTGGTCTTCCCTTAACTCCATAAAACGCGATTATGCCTTATCGCCAAGAAATATTATAAAGCCAAGAAAGGCTGGCGTTCCAAGAAAAATCATAATTCCGGACTTTTTTACAATGCAAGAAGAGACAAAGCCGATTTGTGTAGTGAATATAAGTTCTAGTCTTCTTTTATGTCCACAAAAACGCGATTATGCCTTATCTTCAAGAAATATTAAAGCCAAGAAGGCCAGACGTTCCAAGAAATATCCTAATCCCTGACGTTTTTACAAAGTAAGAAGAGACGAAGGCGACTCGTGGACAGAATACAAGTTTCAGTCTTCCCTTACCCCCACAAAAACCCGATCACGCCATATTGCCAAGAAATATTAAAGCCAAGAAAGGCAGGCATTCCAAGAAAGATCGTAATTCCTGACGTTTTACAAAGAAAGAAGAGACAAAGACGATTCGTGTAGACAAATATAAGTTGTAATCTTCTTCTAGCTCCAAAAAACGCGATTATGCATTATCAATTAGATGAAGTGTTCTTATCAATATGTTGTTGCAGGAGTATACGAAAATATAAAAAAGAATGTTAATGAAAGAACAATTGTTCTCAATTAATAAAATTAGTGTACCGAATATAAGTTTCAGTCTTCCTTTACCTCCACAAAACGTGACTATGTCTTATCGCCAAGAAATATTAATGCTAATAAATGGAGGCGTTCCAAAAAAATCACAATTCCTGACGTTTTTACAGACCAAGAATAGAAACAGCCGATTCGTGTACATAATATAAATTTTAGTCTTATTTTTTCTCCACAAAACGCAATTATGCGCTTTCAATAATATAAAGCGTTTTAATAAATATGTTACTGCAGGAGTATACGAAAATGAAACATGTTCACGTCATTACATAAGACTCACGTGTGCGCCATCATTACGCAAGATATGCGCCGTCCTTGCATAAGACGCCATGTACCGCCATGTAACGGTACATTGCATAAAACGCCATGCCGCTATGTACCGTCATTACGCAACATGTTTAATGTCATTACGCAACACCCAAGTTTGCGCTCTCTTTAAGTTATTTCCAATATCTCCCCTATGTCACGCCTGTGTCCCAGCTCAAATTACTTTGGTTAAAATTCCTTATGATATAACATGTCACATACGATTGCGTCATTGGTCACAGAAACATGGGTGTTTCGGGTGACGTCATGGAATCCAGGGACCGGTAGAAACAGGGTATATTGTAAAAATCCTGGGAGGTTATGTTGCAGAAACCATGGAGGGGATACTACTGTTGCTGTAAAAATATTTCAACATCTCCTTAATATACCTTGAAATTTTCAATTTAACACCCTCAGTCTTCTCTAGATATTGCTGATACTCCTTTTTCACAACAGGTAAGCACATAGAGTCTTTTGACATCCCTCTAAAAATTTTCTTCAAGATTCCCTTAATACGCTGAGCCTTTTTGGAGACCCAGAATTCAACATTCAATTTTTTCTAATAAATGTTTATTATGTTATCATTGGTCAAACTTCATAACTAATAGCGTCCTAAACATACCTTGAAATTTTCAATTTAACACCCTCAGTCTTCTCTAGATATTGCTGATACTCCTTTTTCACAACAGGTAAGCACATAGAGTGTTTTGACATCCCTCTCAAAATTTTCTTCAAGATTCCCTTAATACGCTGAATCTTTTTGGAGACCCAGAATTCAACATGCAATTTTTTCTAATAAATGTCATTATATGTTATCAATGGTCAAACTGCATAACTAATAGCCTCCTTAACATCTCCTTAACATACCTTGAAATTTTCAATTTAACACCCTCAGTATTCTCTAGATTTTGCTCATAATTTTTAATTTAACACCCTCAGTCTTCTCTACATATTGCTGATAATCCTTTTTCACAACAAGTAAGCACATAGAGTGGTTTGACATTCCTCAAAAATTTTCTTCAAGTCACCTCAATACCCTGAGTCTTTATGGAGACCCAGAATTCAAAATCCTATTTTTTCCAATTAATGTCATTATATATTATGAATGGTCAAACTGCATAACTCATAGCCCTTGTCCAGAGGATGGGGAAGGTATTTCATCCCTGGAGGCATAGTTACCTTTGAGCTATTTTGAATAAAATGACTATCTCAAAATTTCTATGTGATGTTTTGGGAAAAAAAAATGTGAAGGGGTCTAGTTACCCTTCGATCACTTTGTATTCTTAAAAAAGGAACTAGAACTCATGAATTCCCATCGAATGAGTCCCCTCTAAATTTTATAGGACCACCTTTCCACAAAAATCTTACGTGTTAACAATAAGCTACTTGCATAAGTTATAGTCATTGTCTTGTGGTCTGTCGGGGTTGACCAACCCCTGAGCTATAGGTAAAGGACTTTCCGACTATTTTGAACAGAATGGTTATCCCAAAATTTCAGTCGGATGTGTTTGAGAAAAAACGGCATGAGGAGGGGCAAAGGTACCCTCCGATAACTTTTGACTCTTAATGAATCGAACTTTCGATTTCCAATTGAATGCAGCCCCTCCAAAGTTTATACGACCACCCCTTCTATAAAAACCTTATATGTTAGCAATGGACGACTAGCCTAACTTTAAACCCTTACTCCGGGGGCTGGGAAAACGAGGGGGGGGGGTATCAAGCCCTAAACTATAGTTATTTTACGTCCGGACTATCTTGAACAAAATGGATATCTCAAAGTTTTAATTGGAAGCATTCATTGTGTCCACTTTGCTCTTTATTTAGGCAGAAATATTGCATTGACAATAAAAATCTAGGCTTTAAGGTTGTCATTTTTAGATTCAAAAGGTCAAATCTTAGGTCTACAGAAAAGTCAGGGGGTAGGAGCAGCCATCTTGGTAAAATTCATGGATTTTTGGCTCCTTTCTATGTAATTTTGACAAAAAACGACTGCCTTACCGCCTTGAAGTTCTCAAACTTTTTTGTATCTGTATGCGAGCATTATTACGTAAAGCTCACAGATTTACATCTTTCCACAGAATAGGTTTCCTCTGAAAAATCGTCTGAAGTATTAAAATTATAGAGGATCGGATTATCTTACTAATAGATTAAAGGGCATTAAACTTTTATCATGGTGCCATTAAGGAATTTGGATTGCTCTTATCTGTAAAAGGTGCTATATAAATTGGATAGCCATTATCAGCAAACAAAGAAATTCTCTACAACACGATGAAGAATCACCTAGTTCTGTTGTTCTTCGTAGCGCTTGCAGCAGCAACACCGCTTACAGTAAGTTTTGTTTTTTGACCGATCTGTTTCTTAAACTGTCAGTTTATATTAGTCAACCCTCCCTTTTCCCCTACCATCACTATGCGTTACATATAATTATTTATGCATCCAATTACGAATTAATCGTTAGAAAAACAAATTAATCGATCATTCTTTAAGGAAAAGTCGATATTTTTCACACTACGTGCTGTAAGTCTGATATATTTATTCTAAATATTTTGAACATATTGGAAGGTTTAGAAATGATTAGAAATAGCTTATTCTAGATATTCCGGAAATACTGGAAATATTTAATTATAAGTATTTTGGAAATATCGGAAAAATTTCAGTATAATAAAAATTATATTGCTGCTTTTCATGTATTTTTTCACCGGGGTCATAGAATTAGTAACTCCATATGACTGTGAGAAATAATTATTACGAGACCCAAGAGGCAGCCGAGACAAAAATTTCGCAAACTTATAAAAGCAACTTCCAATGTCTTTGAACTAAAAAGTTGAAAAAAGAGATCAAAAAAGTGCAGAGGTGAGTAAATGTGGGCCAACAAATGCAGTATACGCCATAGCTCAGACATGACGAGTACACTTAAACTTTAGTGCAACAAATAGACCTTACCACGGAGCACAACGATTTGACCAAGTTGGGACGCCATATAGGTCAATAGGTCTTGCGTTTGGATCACATGCTCACATATTTGTATATTTAACAAACAATCAGAGTGGCTATAAAAATCAAAGACTCAACCTTGCTCTTATTGAACAGATGATCAATTTACTGTTTCTCATTGTCAAGAGAAACAGTGATTCTCTTCCTAAGATTAATTTTTTTTTTAGTTTTTGAAAACTGAAAGTAAGGAGCAGCCTTAAAACTCAAAACGAACAGAAATTATTATGTATGTGAAGGGGTTGCCCCACTTCTCAATTCCTTGCTCTGCACGATAAATTTCTTAGCATTTAAAAAAAGCTTACTATTTTAATTAAACAGCTCTTATGTTTCAGGTGTTGTTCTTAAAAAATTAGGAAAAACTATCAAACCTTAGCGTAAAGAGCAAGGTATTGAGGAGGGGGCAACGCCTTCATATACGGACTAATTATTGTTCATTTTTATATTTTGCCTAATTTTGCTCCCTATTCTCATTTGAAAAAAATTGTTTTTTTTATTTAATTTCTGATCGTTTTTCAAATAATACCGGTAATTCTGGCTCCCCCTCCAAGAACCCCCCCCCCCCTAACGGGAAACTCCTTCCGTGGAAAGTTCTTCCCACGTAGCCCCAACCCCTCCCCCTGTAAAATTCCATCCGAATAGTTCCATCCTTACTGAAAATTTCCCCCTCCCTGTAAAATCTCTTGCAAAAGAATTAGCTTCAAAAGTTTTCTTTACCATACTTTTATTTGAAAAAGAATTTAAGTTCTAACTGTTTTCCCGTTCAGTCCAGAAATACCAACCCTCCTTTGTGGAAATTATTTCTTGGAAATCCAAACACACTGAAAATTTCCCCCGGATAAATCCCCTGGAACATCTCTGAATGCAAAATTGAGTAGAAAAAGAGAAAGTAAGACATATAAAAATAATTTCTTTTAGGAGTTTTTTCAAATTTCCCCAGTGTAAAATATCCTCTGGAAAGTTCACCCCCCGGATATTACCCTCCACAAGGAAATGATCTATATAGAAACCCACCCAAAGCACAAATCCCCCCCCCCCTCGAAAAATGTCTGTATGCTTCCCAATAGCATATACTATACTGTACACTCTAAAAAAATTATTTGAGATTCACCAAATGGAAACAGCTAAAATGGAATTTCAACAGCTTAAACTGATTATTAGAGACCATATTGTAATTCCATTATTATTATTGGATATTCAATCTGTTGAGAAACAAAAATGTTGGATTTCCATACCCAAACTGAATTTTCAACTTGTTGAACATTAAACTAGTTGGGTGTTCTAACAGCAGTCACGAATGGTCCTCCATAACCAATTTCCAATATAAGCCCAAATCGGTCCTTCTCCTACTCAGACTTTTCCATTCAACATGAAGTTTATTGGAATCGTCGGTTTCCAGCAAAACCTAAGTAATCATACTAGGAAAATAATCCCGTTAAGTATGACATTAATATTTAATAAGTTCAGTCCTATTTTATATAGCAAAGGCCGAAAAAGATTGTTTCTTTTTTATTAATACACTATAACTATTCCATTAGGAATAAGTGATTAAAAACTTCTATGATATTATTCCTTTGCTCCAAAATATTAATTATATGCTAAGAATTTTTTTACATAAATTTATGTATGTTCATAAAAGTATTTGTACATAAATTACTTTAAATGGCACCATACTCAAATTCAATATGATGTTCAAGAAATTTCAATCTGCCGTTGAGGTCCAAACCATTTTGATTAATATAAGCTATTTGCGTCGAAAATTACATTTTTCTACTGAAAAGTGCACAAATCTTAATAATTTCAATTATTTGTTGGAATTCAATAAGCAAACAACAAAAGTACGAAGAACAATAGGGAAATTTTTTTACAAGACAGTGGAGATAATTTGAATGAATGTTTCGGCCCTATGTCCAAGGGCCGTCCTCAGCAAGACAAAAATATATGAAAGAAAAAAGACTCACAACAACAAGCGAACAATAAAACCAAAAAGTAAAAAATTTTTTTCAAAGCAGTCCTAGCATCCTTACTTCGGCGAAGTTCAACCAGGACTGATAAAAAGTAAGGTAAAACAAGGCGATTCAATGAGATTAAAGAAAAATAAATTAAAAACATGTTCTTATTGCCAATCCAGCCTTTTTGGCTGCTAACCTCAAAGGTCTTTTTGTGACCAGTTCTGTGTTAATGTCAATCGGTTTTTTAAAATATTTTTTAAGATCGTTTTTAATTAAATCTGTGTATAGAGCATTTAGTGTATATTCCCCCAGGTCCCTATTCAAGGAAATATTATTATTAATCTTAAGTCTGATTTTCAATTGATTCTCGGACTACCTGCTTTATGCCTAGGTCATTGCTAATAAGGGCGGATTCATCAAAAAGTATATTGTGGTAGACCATAATTTTGGTAGACCATAAAACTTTGGGCAAAAGCTACCGCGGGGGAAAAGTTTATTGTATAGCTGTGGAGTAATTTTACCATTTTGTTTTAAACTTTTTAATTCATTTATAATTTTGTTTGCAAATTGATCAGTATGATCGTGGGTTGTAGTTCTGTATGTTGTCTCGTCATTTAGATGAGAATAAATTTATAAAACTACAACAACATATAGAACTACAACCCACGATCATACTGATCAATTTGCAAACAAAATTATAAATGAATTAAAAAGTTTAAAACAAAATGGAAAAATAACTCCACAGCTATACAATAAATTTTTCCCCGTGGTAGCTTTTGCCCAAAGTTTTATGGTCTACCAAAATCACGCAAGCAAGGCATTCCTTTAAGGCCTATAGTAGCTTGTACGAAAGCCCCCACATCCAATATTGGGAAATGGTTATGTACAGCCTTTAAACCGTTGCTTTTCTCCCAAAAATCATATATATGTAATTCGGTAGATTTAGTTGAAAAACACAAAAGCGTAAATATCTCCGAAAATACAATAAGTAGCTTTGACATTATTTCAATGTATACAAAAATTGATGTCGCAGTATCTGAACAGTTATTAAAAAATAAAATCAAAGAAAATTATCGCTTAATTGAAGCTTCAGCAGCAGGAATAGATTGTGATGTCTTAATGACCTTGGTTAAATTCTGCAACAAATATTCAATGTATTTCCAATTCCGTAATTCTTTTTACCAGCAAATTAATGGCTTAGCGATGGGCGCGCCCCTCTCCAGGTTACTGGCGAATATTTATGTGGAACATATTGAAAATTGGGCATTAGATTCGTATTTTTTGAAACATATCTTTTGGGGACGCTACATGGATGACGAAATATCACTCTGGAACTATGGGGAAAATGAGCTTAAGTGTTTTTTAGATCACCTTAATGCATACGATAGAAATTTACAGTTTACTTTAGAAATCAAAATCGCAAATAAAATCCCATTCCTAGATGTGTTAGTTATTCGTAGCTTCGATAAACTCAATTTTACCTTTTATAGAAAACCAACATAAAATAATATATATTTGCATTTTAAATCAAAACACCCCCCATAAGTTAAAAGAGCAGTCGTAATATCCCTCGTTGATCGTTCCCTAAACATTTGTTCTGATTTCCAAATCACAGCAGAATTAAACTTTATCAAAGACATTCTTTTTAGAAATGGGTATCCTATTTTATTTATTAATAGTGTAATTAGCTGTAGACTGAAAAGACATTCCCGTAAAATTAATGATAGTTTACCAAGTGAGATTTCTGACAAGCCCTTAAACAAAATTTACCTCCCCTACATCCCAAAAATCACTACAAATCTTAAAAAAGTTTGCACAAAAAATATTCTGTATGTAGTATTCAAAAATAATTTTAGAATCATAAATTTTCTAAATTCTGGTAGAGATAAAACCCCAGTTACTCGCCAAAGAGCGGTCTATCAAATACCATACGATTTTGGCAAATATTATGTAGGTAGAACAAACCAGAATTTAGAAAAGCACATACATCAGCATAAAGATGATATAGTCAAAGCTCTAAATTCTAATATTTCCACTGTTTCATCTGGCTCTGCATTAGACAGCGATATTTTTAGGAATCCTATCCACACTTTATTTTTTGATGAATCCGCCCTTATTAGCAATGAACTAGGCACAAAGCAGGCAGTACGAGAATCACTTGAAATCAGATTTTAGATTAATAATAATATTTCCTTAAATAGGGACTTGGGGGAATATTCACTAAATGTTCTATACACGAACTTAATTAAAAATGATCTTACAATATATTTAAAAAACCAATAAACATAACACTGAACCGGTCACAAAAAGACCTTTGAGGTTAGCTGCCAAAAAGGCTGGATTAGCAATAAAAACGTGTTTTTAAATTATTTTTCTTTCACCTCATTGAATTGCCTTGTTTCAACTTACTTTTTATCAGTCATGGTTGAACTTCGCTGAAGTAAGGATGATGGGACTGCTTTGAAAAAAAAAATTACTTTTTGGTTTTATTGGTCACATGTTATTCTGAGTCTTTTTTCTTTTATATATTTTTTTCTTGCTGAGGATGGCCCATGGACATAGGGCCGAAATATTCATTCAAAATGTATTCACTGTCTTGCAAAAAGATTTCCCTATTGTTCTCTGCGCTTTTGTTGTTTGTTATGGAAAGGCAGTGTGGTCTTCGTTGCTATTTTCGTAATTCAATAAGCAAGTCATAATTCCAACACAAAAATCGGATTATTTTTTACTTGTTTGAATTCAAGAAGCACGTGACAATTCCAACAGAAAAACTTGATTTTGTTTTTTGACTTGTTTGAATTCGAGCAAAACATTTTGCTGGAAATAATTTTTTTTTTACATTGTACGAAAAGAATGGGCAATTTATATTTTAAAGGCATATCCTCAGAAGCAGGGGGTCAGTCTATCTCCAAAAGTATAGTTTTGAGAATTTTCATCTATGTTGAACAAAAGCGCTTTCTCAAAGTTTTGATCGGACGATTTTGGGGAAAGGAGACGGGTGAGGGGGGGGGGGAGCTAGTTGCCCTCCAATATTTTTGTTAACTATAAAAGAGCAGCAGAAATTTTAATTTCCGTTCAAATGAACACTATTCTGACATTCTAAAACCATTAGTTTGATACGATCACTTCTGGAAAAAAAATGTTAAAAACAAATAAACAAGCATTCGTAACCTTTCTTCTGGCAAAAAGTACAAAATTCCATATTTTGCAGATAGGACCTTGAAACCTCTACAGTAAGGTTCTCTGATACGCTGAACCTAATGGTGTGATTTTCATTATGATTCTTTGACGTTTAGGGGCTGTTTCTCTCCTATTTCAAAAATCAGTCAAAGTCTCTCAGGCTTGTAGCCTTTTATGGGTAACACTAACAATAAAGAATTTTATATATTTGAAATCAAAATAATAAGCAGATTATTTTGATATATTTATTGTTATCAAAATTCCGTCTGTTAGAGTTTCGGTTACTATTTAGCCGTGTCGCTCCTTACAGTCTGTTACCCCAAATTGTGTAATTTTCACAGTTCTTGACACTGTTCTACTAATACGAAAGATATCATCCGAAAAATTTGCCAGAGAGACATGGGTTGTGGCTTGGAAACGGGGTTATTAAACAAAGGAGAGGAAGTAGCCGCCCCGTGTCTTTTGCTTTTGTTGACTGCAATAAGCGCGCTAAACTCAATCATAAGATGCGAAGCAGCAAACTTGACTTTTACATTACGCTTTTTATGCATATCATGCAAAATACAAACGACAAATACACCGTACCTATGAGCCATCATAAAAATGGCCTATGCCAGAGCAAAATTCATTTGAAATTGTATAGTCAGGTGTCCATAAAACGTAGAATCGAGCTCGAAATGCTCAGCCCAAATTGAATAAGTACCACGATAGTAGAGGAGGAGGTACCAGCCCCATTACCCACCCCTGCTGCCACCTATAACTTTTTTTAACACCATATATTGGCATAGAACCACGTGGTTTATGGTTTTCTCACTGAGAATGAAAAAACAGGAATTTTCTCACTTGAAAAACCAGGAATTTTGTCTGTTTTATGGTTTTTGTCAGTGAGAATGAAAAAACAGGAACTTTCTCACTTTCATGGATGTCAACAGCAATTTATGTATGTTTCATGGTTTTTGTCAGTGAGAATGGAAAAACAGTATTTTTCTCACTTTGCTGTCAGTCATTAATCAAATTGTTTCCGGGCAAAGTTTAGTAATGTCTGACAGCTACTGCTCCAGGAATAGATCCAAGTCATTAATGTCTTTGCCTCGGAAACAACTCTTTTGGTCGAACTCCAAAGGATATTAATAACCAAACGCCATGAAAACAATTCTCCATGAAACATCTTAACGATGAATTGTTTTAGCGCGGGAATCAGGTTTCTTATTAATTTGAAATACATTAGCGCAGAGATGCCAAAAACAAAAGGAACACGCTGAATTACGTTTAGGGATAATTTTGGCGAAACTTTTTTAGACAGGTTATGGAATTATTTCGGCGAAAGATTTTTGAAGAGATTTTGGAAGAGGATTTGAGGGTGAAACTCTGTGGTCGTTATAATATACAAGTTTCATTTGAACAGTGTTGTGAGGTCCTCTACCCCAACCCCAAAGGGTTCCGATCCCCCTACCCCAACCCCAAAGGAAGCCCCCTGTCCTCAAAGGTCCCCCAAGCTCCCAAAGGGCCACCGGCGCCGCCAAAGGCCCACCCCAGACCCCCAAAGAACCTCCCCGGGCCCCCCAAAGGCCCATCGAGCTCCCAAAAGACAAACGGGGTCCCAAAGGCCCTCCACCGGTCCCCAAATGTCCCCCAGGCTCCCACCTGGCCCCCTCGGACCCCCAAAGGCCCTCCCCCGCCCCCCAAAGGTCCACCGGGCTCCCAAAGGACCAATCGGTCCTCAAGTGCCCCCCAGACCCCCAAAGGCCCATCGAGCTCCCAAAGGACCAACGGGGTCCCAAAGGCCCTCCACCGGTCCCCAAATGTCCCCCAGGCCCCCAAAGGCCCTCCCTGTGCCCCAAAGGCCCTCCCTGTGCCCCCAAAGGCCCACCCCCGGCCCCCAAAGGTCCCCCGACCAGAGAAGCGCCGCCGGGATAACACACACACACACAGCACACACACACACACACACACACACACACACACACACACACACACACACACACACACACACACACACACACACACACACACACACACACACACACACACACACACACACACACACACACACACACACACACACACACACACACACACACACACACACACACACACACACACACACACACACACACACACACACACACACACACACACACACACAGGTCGAGATGTGATGAAAATAGGTGCTACTGGGCTATACTTGCACTGGTGTATGCATTGTCCTGATTAGTGTCTGGTATGCCGTTCCAATTCCTGAAATAAAATAACTCGGCAGAATCACACGTTCTTTAAAACGAGTAGTCATAATACAAATAGGTCATGTATCGACTGGGTACATGGATTTTTACGCTACAAGACAGGGTTAAATAAATACACTAATATTAGTACACAAAACGAAATTTTTATCGCGTTGGTTATAAAAAAAAAGACATAATTACCATTGGGAAATTCAATACATAGAAGTTTCTTTTAAGTTGATATAGCCTAAGGACGATATAAAAGATTAATTCTTTAACTTTAAGTGTGGTCTCGTATTATGCTTTCTAATATACACTACTACATACACCTTATTTTAAATACTTTCAACACTTAGCTAATTTTAAATTAGATTTAAAATAATCATTTAATCAGAGTTTATACTACATGATTAATTTTGAGGTCTAATTTTATAACATATTTCATGCCTTCATTGTTCACGCACGTCCGTGCTGTTTAAGAAACGCATGTTGCAGCGTCATAACCACACGGTTTTATGTAAACGATACTACAATGAGGGAACAAGACATAACAAGGACGAGTGGAAACCTCTATACCCATTCGTTTTCTAATGTCTTCCCTATTTCTTGGCTTAGACGTTCTTATGGGGCTCCGGGTTTAACCTCTGCATTTCAGCTGTTTCCCCGTGTTCTTCTCTTTGTTTTCGTCTTCTTAGTCTTAGGATTTTTCAGTAATTAAAAGTCAATAGGGTTCTTATGGTCAGGGAAGTTGCGAATACGAACCATACGGCCAATAGTATGTTCCACCAGAAATTAGTTGAGAACAATCCGTATTTATTATCCACATACGTTAATCTCTGGTCTTCATTTGTAAATAGGGGAATCTGCGAATCTAATGCTTCTCTTATTTTTGTGAGCCTTATTGTCCATTTATTCTTTTCTATTTTTGACCATATCGAGGTTTTCATTTCCTCGTTTTCTAGATTGGAAATAGTGTACGACAGGTTGATCGCCTTGAAGTTAGTTATTTTGGGACTTATTATCTTTGTGCTCGTGGTAATTAATGGCGTTCGGACGGTTGACTCTTTAGTTACGAGTCAACACCCTTGTTTTATGGTTATCGTACCCACATTTTGTAATAGTAATTCTGTTTTGTAACTTGGGTCTATTCTTTCTGTATTATTGTAACAAGACAAAGTTCCAACAGTTTCTCTTGGAACAGAAATCATGATAGTGTTCATAATTACGAACAGGATCAGCTCATAATTAGACGCTTCTGTACTGGTAGTTTCTTTTTTTTTTTTTGACGTCAGTCTTTGTTATGACCTGGGTCGATTTTTTATAGACAAACCGAGGGAGCCCCCAACAACCAGAAATTTAAATGCCAAGTGGGCCAGGAGTTACTCCCCTAGCTTCCAACAAGACGCGGTCCAACACCACTTGTCGGTCTCAGTCGACCATGAGCTTCCTATCTTTGGTTATTTTCTGTTCCAACCTTTCTCTCTGATCACCAGTGTTTTGACATGACTCGTATTATTATTTTTTTTTTTTTATATATATAACCGTTTTGTGGCATTGGCCAAAGAAAACTGGTTTTTAGGCGTAAAACAGAATAGATATATTAGGATTAGATAGGTTATAGAAGTAAAGTTGGGACTTCCAAGCTTTATTTTGGTTGTTATATGCCTTTAGGACCGGTTGAGATATACCTTTAAAGTATAGCTAATAATCGCTATACAATCTAATTTTGCATTGTATTTTTCGAGTAAGTAGCACATAAATAAGTAAGCTAGCAGCACATAATTATACTGTTATCCTATTTTTTTTTAACTTATTCCCCCGAATTATATTTTTTTCAATATACATATCAAAAGAATCGCCTTTTAATGCGTATTCTAAATATGTGTAATTTAATTAGTTTCACTGCACTAATTAAAAGTTGCATGTCACCTATTAACGCCCTGTGTAATTGTTCCTGTGATAAGCCTTCTGTTGGTTTTTTAGGCACAATCTATTTGTCGACTAATTGGGATATAAGAAACTATTGGCTTCACTCTATTTGATTTCTACTATCAGATAGTATTTATTTGATATAAAATCTATCTTATATTCGACTAAACTCTACTGATTTATAATCAGACTAGACTTGAGGATGATTCGTCATTAAGTAACCGTAAGAGCGGACCAGAATTAACGATATTAGCTTTCCCAAAAGGATGCATTGTCTTCTCTGTTTGTCCTAATGTGGGCTTATATTCTTTGTAAACAAGCATGAACACTGGCTTGTTTTACATCTACATGGCTCTAAAGCACCCATGGTATAAAATTCAAATTTGAACTTTCTTGTGACTCATTTTGCGGAGCTAATTCAGAATTTGAATTTTTTCTAACACCATTATTCAGATGAAGGTCATCTGTGTAGGTAAAGGAGACCCTTTTAAGACCTATCCCCATGCCTCCATTTTCTGTCATTAACGGTTCCTTTCGCCGAATTTCTCGCCTTATGCAGAGTTCCAGTCACAGCTGGGTAACAACTCTTTTTTTTATCATACCGACCGCGCCATTTGTAGCGATCGAATTTATTGTGCCTGGCTATATAAATATGGCTGTAAAGAAAAGGGCTGGGCTTGATTGGTAACAAATATTGACATCGTCAAATCTAATATCGTACTTTAAAACTGTGAACTTACACCTTATAAGTTCTCTGATAGCGCCACTTATAGCGCCAAAGATTGTGCCATCGAGCCCTGCGCCACAACGATGGGGAGTGAAGTAAATTTATAACCACGCCACCCTCAAACTATTGAGAAAAAATAACATGTGTAGCCATATAAATGTGACCTCTTTTCTTCGAGCGATCTGAAGATCAGATTCCCTGGGAACGTGCCTTTGGAGACATACGAACTAATTAGCTATCATTAGGCTAGATACGGACATATAAAATGAAATAAACACAGGTAAAAAGCAATGGATTTATTGAGACTTACATATTTAGGTAAGCAGCAACGAGCCACTTCAAATGACAATAACGGTGACTGAGATACAACAATCAAAGAATTGCAAAGATCGTACGCCAAAATAATTCTATCTAAGTGGTCCTGATTCTGAATTATGAAATCTCTTCAAAAAGCACTTTTACCCCACTATCAAACGCAGTTCTTTCGTCCTGCGCTGTAAGGACTGGCTCGCAATTGGCTCAAGTGGCCCAAGGATGCGAACCCTTCGTCCAATAATACGTCTTAAATATTTTTGATGATTCAAACCTTCACACGGTTCTTATCGTTTAAACTTCCTGCGAAAGTGACTGCACTTTTTCTCTTTGCTGATTAATAACTTTTCATTTTTGAAACTAGATTTAGCTTAATTATAGGAAGTCGGAATTATCTTAAGAAGGAAGGAACTTTATTTTGGTATTTTAAATATATCGCATTTTGCTCACAGTACAGAAATGTGATGCCGATGGAAAACAGCTCCCTTGTTTTGTCATCAAAAGGCCAACAGAAGTCCCTGTTATCTCTGCTACAGCGTTTACACACGTCACATCCAAGCTTACGAGCCTTGAGCAAGCGATTTCGCTAGTTTCTGCCAAGATTGATTCGTACAATCTGAACTTTCCTCAAATACCTGTGATTAGCCAACTTGCTGCGTGTGATACGCATGCTACAATTTTGATCTCCGATTCCCCGCCTGAGCATGGTGACCCGCTAAAGCATATATCAGTAATAGACTCAATTTCTAGTCATCAGCTGGTGTCCAGAGTGCGAGCGACTAAAAAGCGGTGGACGGTGAATATTGAGAAATCTGCAGCTGAAGATTTTTGCAAATCAGCAAAGGAAGCTCTACTTGGTTCTAGTGTGGAAGTTTTATCTAAAAAACACGCTCTTGTTATTCGAGAAGTCCCATTTGATGTTGACCTTGAAATGCTACGGAACCAGTTTGATATACTCAGGTCTAGTCGATTTGGAACGAGCAAATCGATTGAGCTTGAATTTGCAGACGCGATTACTAAAGGATCATCTCTGCGAAACGGTGTGAAGATTGGGTATGAAAACTTCCGTGTTTATTAGTTCAAGCAATCGCCGAAGTGTTGCTTCAAGTGTCGTTCCCCTGGGCACTTGGAAAGTGCATGTACTGGTAACACTCCCAAGTGCTTTTGTTGTGCTGGACCGCATTTATCTACGAACAGTGATCGTTGTACGGAATCTCCGAAATGTGCCAATTGTGGAGGATCTCATCCTTCTTACAGCTCACGATGCCCTGTGATTAAGAAGATCACTGATAAGGTCTATTCTCAGAAATGAAACCGGACATAAGTATAATCTCATTTAATATTAATGGAGCGAGATGCAAGGACTTTTTTATTGATGATCTGAATGTTAATTACGACGTTGTTTGTCTCCAAGAACATATACTGACCGCCTTTAGCGAAAATTTTCTGAGACGAAGCAGTGATCACGTTGTTTTTATGCGTCCAGCTAAAATTACGCGTGGCCGCCCTTCTGGCGGCTTACCATGTGTCTTTAAGAAAATATTTCTGGTGCTAGTCCTGTGCTTTTCCAATCAGATGACACTTTTCTTGCGGTTCGTCTTGGTAATATTGTATTAATTAATGTGTATATGCCATATAATGATTGTTCCATTCATTCACTTCAGAATTTTTCTTGTGCTTGTAATGGTCTTAAAACTTTAATTCAAAAGATATCGGATAGCGGGTTGCATTTTGTTATTGCTGGTGATTTTAATACCGATCTGGTTTCTGATAATGTAAGGAATGGTCAGCTTTTTGATTCTCTCCCGGCTTATAAAATTGTCCGGAAGTCCCATGATTATAAGTATATTCACCATTCAGGTCGTAAATCAGACATTGATCATGTTATTTGTTCTGCAGCTCTTGTCTGCTCGCCAGTTACGGTTCATTTTGACGAGAATGATCTTGATCACCTTCTGCTGTCTTTTTGTTTATCAAAGTCTGTTCTTTGTTCTGGGAGTATGTCTAAGAGTCGTGATGTACGTTCTAAATGGTTTTATAAGCCTTATTGGAATGATGCGAATTTTCTGTTTATCTTATAGCATTGGCTTCACTTCTAAGTACGATTTATGTTCCTTATCAGCTTTTGTAGTGTAGTCAGAATTTTATTTATGCTAAATATGAAATAGACCGATATTATCATTCTATCTTCTCTGCTATGAAAGAAGCTGAAAAAATTTCTGTCCCAGTAAAACGAATCCGAAAGAATACTCAAAAGCCTCTTTGGTCACTCGACCCTAACCTTAAGGCCTGTAAAAATAAAGCTAAATTTTGGCTACAAATTTGGACAAATTGTGGTCGGCCTAGGTCTGGTAATATTTTTCTTGTTAAACAGAAAACTAAATTAGAATTTAAGAAGTATCTAAAAAGTGTCCAATACCGAGGGCTTGATTTTACATCTTCGCCTAAAGATTGGAGGAAAGTAATTAATTCAAGTAAAACAGACGATTCTGATGTAAGTAGTATTGCTATTCCACCAAGTTATTGGCATGCATATAAATCGAAGATTTTCTCCGTTTTGAATTATTCTGTTCATAGAAAGTTTGGTGAAGCGTTTGTTAAAATTGTCCCTAGATTTCTAAGTCAGCGCTTTGTTTTGCCTATATCACGTTGTGTAGTTTTGAATGCTTTGAATCATCTTAAGTCGAAATCTGTTGATGCTGATGGTATCTCTAAAATACATCCAACTCCCCAATGTGCTGAACTTGTGTCACATCTTGCGCTTTTGTTTCAAATGTGTTTGGCATTTTCTGTCGTCCCGGAAAGCTTTTTGTGTGGCAGCGTGACTTCAATTTTAAAAAGAGGTAAACCGCCTACAGATTGCTCTTCTTACCGTTCAGTTTCTGTTTCTTGCAATATTAGCAAGGTCTTCGAGTATATTCTTTTACCTAATTTAACTCGAAATATTTCTTTCTTTGGTGAAAATCAACTTGGTTTCAGACCTGGCATGGGGTACCAACATGCTCATCGTGTCCTTTCTTCTATTCTACTTTCTAATTCTTCTAAGGGTAAAGGCGTATATCTCTGTACACTTGATCTTTCAAAGGCTTTGATTCTGTTGTTCATAACCAGGTTTTCTTTTCTTTGGCTTTTTCTGGTGTTAATTTTTTGGTTATTTACCTTCTACGGTTTTGGTATTCTAATTCTTACCTCCGCCTGAAATCTTCTCCAGAAACAACCATTAAAGTGCTTCGTGGTGTTAGGCAGGGAGGTGTTTTATCACCAACCCTTTTCAAAATTTGTATTTATACTGTTTTGGAAAAGATCTCAGGCACTTATTTTTCTGGTTCTACTGATATTTCTTACATTGCCTATGCTTATGACATCCTGTTGATTAGTCGTACTAAGTCTGCTCTTTCTGCGATGGTTTCCTTAGTTTCTCAGTCTTTCCTAAATATTGGTTTATCCCTGAATCTTGACAAGTGCGAATTCTTATCTTATAATCTGTCTTCGACTACTCCTCTGGTATGTAATAAAGTTTCTGTACTTTCTGTCTCTTTCTTCGGTGGCTTGGTATTACTGTTTCTAATTCTCTAGCTCTCTTTCGTAAACAGATTGTTGCTGATTCAGTAAGAAAAATTCAGTTCAGTTATTCAAAAATTGGAGCAAACCGTGGAAAATATAACAGAAGAGCTCTTGTGCGATTATTCTCGACTTTTTCTGATCATTCTGTACTTTATTTTTCTGGGGTTCATTCTGTTCTTAAGCTAAAGGATTTGAAAAAGATTGAAGTTACATTTTTCAAATTTTGCAAATTTCATCTTTCTCTGCCGCCATGGACTAGAAATCGGTATCTAGTTAAACATTTCTATGTTACGGATGTAACTCAAAAGCTCGGTGACCTACACAAAAATCCTTCTGCAGATGTGTGTTGTAATATTGGCCCTGACCACGGTCTTTTACAGTTCTTTTCTTAGTTTAATTTAATTGCTAGTGTTTTTTGAGTTCTTTTTTGTTTTTCTTTTTTATTATTATGTTTATACTCCACTTGTACTACTTGTTGTCTTTTAGTTGTGGGTAATAAATGATTGATTGATTGATTGATAATTCCCAAGAACACCCTACCTTTTCTTGTCTAACTGAAAGGAAATAATAAAGGATTAAATATGCTAATATTTTTTACATAATACAAAAAGAATAATTTAAAAATAAAGTATGTCTTTTACAACTTGTAGTCTATAGATAGATAATTCCTAAGAACACCCTACATTTCCTTGTCTAACTGAAAGGAACTAATATAGGGTTAAATATGCTAATATTTTTTCCCAAATACAAAAAGAATAATTTAAAAATAAAGTTTATCTTTTACCAGTTGTAGTCTATAGTCAGATAATTCCAAAGAACACCCTACCTCTCCTTGTCTAACTGAAAGGAAATAACATAGGGTTAAATGTACTAATATTTTTTTCAAAATGGAAAAAGAATAATTTAAAAATAAAGTTTGTCTTTTACCACTTGTAGTCTAGAGACAGATAATTCCTAAGAACACCCTACCTTTCCTTGTCTATCTGAAAGGAAATAATAAAGGGTTAAATATGCTAATATTTTTTCCATAATAAAAAAAGAATAAATTAAAAATAAAGTTTTTCTTTTACCACTTGTAGTCTATAAACAGATAATTCCTAAGGACACCCTATCTTTCCATGTATAACTGAAAGGAAATAATAAAGGGTTAAATATACTAATATTTTTTTCATAATACAAAAAGAATGATTTAAAAATAAAGTTTGTCTCTTACCACTTGTATTATATAGACATATAATTCCTAAGAACACCCTACTTTTAGGCTTTAAGTATGTTTTATGTCACTTTAAGACATGTAAAAAAAGTTGAAATAAACTTATCCTGTAAAAAAAAAAGTTCAAAAAAATAAACTTCAAAAAAAGTATAAAAAAAATGGAGGGGATGGACCCAAAAAGTTGGAGGGAGGGGGCCCCTTGGATGTTGGGGAGAGGGGACCTTTGGAGGTTGAGGTCCTTGGTGGCTATGGTCATTGGTGCTTGCGGTCCTTGATGGTTCATACCCATAATCATCTTACTAGTTGATTTCTAAGGATTGTTCTGAATTTCTTTATTACAATTCTTTTCTTGACATCTACATCTTTACTAGTATCAACTTTTTAGGGTAATAGATGCTAAAGCATATTTATATTGACAACACTGCTTAAATGGTACTTGTGTATTATACAGAACACAGCCAAGAAGTAAAGCTAAGTCAAGTCCCATGATCACCTTGTCATCGTTAACCATTTCCATAGACTGATGCCAAAGATATTATTCCAAATTTAAAATAAGTTACCCAAGAGTTACCACCCCCTTCGGGCTTACCTTAACTGGTAAGCAGTTTAACCTTTTTTACTACTTTCATACAATCCAATTAAAATAATCTTTTGCGTAGATTGACAACAATGATGTTATTCCAAATTTATAAACATGTCCCATGGAGAAATTGTGACAAATAGATATCTTGTCCCGTCAGTATTTCTAACTTCCTGATAAGAATGTTCAGGAGGTGAAATTGCGTCACAGCAGATAAAGAAGTTACGTAAAATTCAATGCTGAAATTCGCAGAAATCGGGTCTGATGTCACTTAGCCCAGTATTTCTAGCTCCGTGATTGGCTTAGAAAGAGGGGTGTAATCTTGTACCGGTCGTATTCAATGAGCTTGTGGCTATGATGTCACTCCCGGTCGTTTAGAAATGCCACTCTCTACTGATGCAGGATAACCATAAATTTACGCTTGAAAATTACCGCTTGGCTTAACGATAAAAAATAAAACAGTGTTGAGCTGGTGACGCAGAAAACGGTTCTTCTCCCATGGAGTCCTCTCCCTTCGTCTTTCCTTAAATTTGGCATGTTATTCTTTATCATTTTAAAGGTGCAATAACGTCTAAAAACTATATCTATTATCAATGCGTCTTCTGAAAATGAGGGCTACTAGGTCGGAGCTGGAACCTATTGTTAGGATAATGTGAAATATCAATACATTTATCCTAATGAACAAGGGGCATTTCCTTAAAAGCTCTTAATATGGTTTAAATTGTATGTAATCTCACTAATATTAGGTCACTCAGGAGATGGAAGAGGGGGCGGTTGCAAATGGGTGAAATGCTCTACCAGTCTGGAGTATTTTGTGGGGCATTAGGATTGGCTTGGGTTGAATTGCAGGGTTCAGAACCCTAATTTTTATTAGGAAATGCCTGAGGAAAGTTACGTTTGTGGTGGGGTAGGGTGGGGGGGTCATGTAATGTCATTGTGGCTTGAACTACAGCTTAAAAGTTAAGGTGTGAAAATTAAAGAATTTTCCCATGGAAGAGATGAAAATCTAACATGAAGCAGTTCTTAATATGTCTTAAATTGCATCTAATATCACTCCCCTCCCCTACCCTCTGGGCTTGCAGGCTAGATTTCCCCCGTTTTATATAATAGGTGTTTCTTTTGCTTACATTATACTATGACATTTTCATCTTTTATTTGTCGTTGTGTTTTTTAGTTGTCTTTTTTGTTGCTCGTCAATTTGTTTTCATTTTCATTGTCTGTGTTTTTAAGATTTATTCTTTTGGGTGAGTAAGATACGCATTTCCCCTTTATTAATATCTTGAAAGCAAATAACCCCCGGAGTGTATCAAATTTGGTAGTAAACATGCCGTTCTAATGACTGCCAAAAAATGGGGAATCTCAGGTGTCGTGTAATAGTTTATTTTCAGATATGGTTCAAGATACATAATATTGGAAATGTCCTCTTAGTTCTCTAGGTTAGAGCATGTTCCATTGGAAGGGAATGACCTTTCGAGTCCTGGTGAGGTCAAGAACTCTAGAAAAAAAATGAATAGTGTTTCGAGTGAAAAATGACACGCCGAAACAGAAAGGCTTTTTGGCGAAAAAATCTCAAAATGGTATTATCTGGCAGTAATGAATGCGCAATCATTACGTAAAGTGTGTACCTTAATTAAGTTAATGAAAAAAAGTATTACGTAACACTGTTGCACAATCATTACTTAAGGTGTGAGCTACAAGCGGGTATTCCCCCGTGGGTTCCTGTGGTAGGGTTACGCAAAATTGTGTTAAGCATATTAGACCTACCTGTTTGAAATGGGGTAAGTTTTATGACGTCATTGGAGTCCAGAGGGGAGTGTGATGGAGTCTTGTCATGTGTGTTTCCTTTAATAGAACAGGTGACTGCACTGTGCAGGTGTGAGGGGTTCGTAGCTCCACTTATCTGACCCTTTAAAGGTGAGGGTGTGGCGCGTGGTGTAACATGCTCTTGAAACGGGGATGTGCACCATGAGGTGAAAAGGCATGCGCAAGAAACATAGGTGAGGGGATAGGTGCTTATCGTTAAAGCTTGTGTACTATACGGACCACATTCCAAGTAAATGAAACACCTGGGAATTTCACCTAGAAATAGGATATGCGGTTGGAATCTTGCCAGGGGTGTGTCATAGAATAAACACTTAACCTTTGAACTCTTGCCAAGGACATTGAACTCCTTCCAGCTAGAAACTGGTGGGTCGCGTGACGTCCGAGGACTGCCTTTGAAACTCAATGGAAAAGGGATAGGGCTGTCGTTGAAATTTTGATGGGGCTGACTTTGAAAGTAGTAAGGCCCCACTACTCATGCTGAATCATGGCTGCTTTGACATAATTCAAAAGTAACCTTTCTTCTTCATGACTGAAAACCTATTTTACATTAAAGTTTTGTCAATAAGTAAATTTTTTCTCACCAGCTGTTTAAAGTGTTTTGAAATAAAATATTATTGTGGGCTTTTTCAAGTTGAAATGTCTCGCAGCTTAACCAATGCTAATTTTTCCTCCAAAATTTGTTGGAAAGCTCTCGCCAGTAGAAGTGACCCTAAAGCTCCCGTACGTACACCATATATGGGCATAGAGTCATTAGGGAGAACACGTGGTTAATGGGGTCAATGACCTAAATTTCCAAGGTCGATGTTGTTGTTGTTGTAAGTGCACGCTCGAGGCGAATGTCAAACACCTGTGCTGTCGACCTCAATTCACCTATCGTGAATCAATAATTCCCCTTAGAAACAACAAATTAATTTCCCCTTTCTTGACAGATCAATCAACCAATGACATCATCTGTCAGACTTTAAAAATTTTCGCATAGAAACGATTCTTCAGGAATAGATCCAAGTCATTAATGTCTTTGCCTCGGAAATAACTCTTTTGGTCGAACTCCAAAGGATATTAATAGCCAAAGGCCATGGAAACAATTCTCCAAGAAACAGCTTAGCGATGAATTGTTTTAGCGCGGGAATCAGGTTTCTTATTTATTTGAAATGCATTAGCGCAGAGATGCCAAAAACAAAAGGAACACGCTGAATTACGTTTAGGGATTATTTGGGCGAAACTGTTTTAGACAGGTTATGTAACTATTTCGGCGAAACAGTTAGAGACATTTTAAAAGATGATTTTTGAAGAGATTTTAGAAGAGAATTTAATGGTGAAACTCTGTGGTCGTTATAATACACAAGTTTCATTTGAACAGTGTTGTGAGGTCCTCTAACCCAACCCCAAAGGGTTCCAATCCTCCTACCCCAACCCCGAAGGAAGCCCCCGGTCCTCAAAGGCCCCCCAAGCTCCCAAAGGGCCACCGTCGCCCCAAAAGGCCCACCCAGACCCCCAAAGGCCATCCCCAGGCCCCCCTAAAGGCCCATCGAGCTCCCAAAGGGCCACCGGCGCCCCCCAAAGGCCCACCCCAGACCCCCAAAGGCCCTCCCCGGGCCCCCCAAAGGCCCATCGAGCTCCCAAAAGACCAACGGGGTCCCTAAGGCCCTCCACCGGTCCCCAAATGTCCCCCAGGCTCCCAACTGCCCCCCCCGGATCCCCAAACGCCCTCCCTGGGCCCCAAAGGCCCACCCCAGACCCCCAAAGGCCCTCCCCGGGCCCCCCAAAGGTCCATCGAGCTCCCAAAAGACCAACGGGGTCCCAAAGGACCCCCACCGGTCCCCAAATGTCCCCCAGGCTCCCAACCGCCCCCCGGACCCCCAAAGGCCCTCCCTGTGCCCCAAAGGCCCTCCCTGTGCCCAAAAGGCCCTCCCCCAGCCCTCAAAGGTCCCCCGGACCAGAGAAGCGCCGCCGGGATGCGCCGTGGGCCAGGAAAGCGCCGCAGGATGTGCCGCAGGGATGCGGCGCGGGTCAGGAAAGCGCCGAAGGGGATGCGCCGCAGGGAGGCACCGCAGGAAAGCACCGCAGGATGCGGCACAGGGATGCGCCGCAAAAAAAGTAAACTAAAAAGTAAAAATTTCGAAATGTTATCCCCCAAACGCCCTCCTCAGACCCCCAAAGGCCCTCCCCTGGTCCTCAAAGGTCCCCTGGGCTCCCAAAGGGCCAACCGGCCCCCAAGGGTCCCCCGGACCCCCAAAGGTCCTCCCCCGGTCCCCAAGGGTCCCCGGGCCCCCAAAGGCCCTCCCCCGGTCCCCAAATGTCCACTGGGCTCCCAAAAGACCACCCAATCCTCAAGGGCCCCTGGATCCCCAAACACCCTCCCTGGGCCCCAAAGGCACTCCCCCGGTCCCCATACATGCACACAAAAACTTACACACACACAAAAACTTACACACACATACAAAACCTTACACACACACACGAAAAATAACACACACACACTAAGACTAAAACACACACGCAAAAAAATACACACACACACACAAAAACTTAAACAACAACACACACAAAAAAAAACTATAACAAGCAAAATAAAAATAAAATTAACAAAAAAAATTACACACACACACACACACAAAACTTAGACACACACACACACACGAAAACTCACACACACACGCCAAAACTTACACACACAAAAACTTACACACACACACACACACAAACATACACACACACACACACAAAAAACTTACACACACAAAAACTTACACACAAACAAACACACAAAAACTTACACATGAACACAAAAAAAACTCACACACACACTCACAAAAACTCACACAAACAAACACTCAAAAAACATACAAACACACACACTAAAACTTACACACACAAGCAAAAACTTACACACACAAAAACTTACACACACACACACACACACACACAAACTTACACACACACACACATACAAAACTTACACACACAAAAACTTACACACACACACACACACACACAAACTCACACACACACACAAAAAACTTACATCCACACATGCTTAGACACAAAAACTTACACACACACACACACAAAAACTTAGACCCACACGCAAAAACTTACATGCACACAAAAACTAACATGCACACAAAAAATTACACACACACAAAAACTTACACACACGCACAAAAACTTACACACACACACAAAAACAAACACACACACACACATGAAAACTTACACAAACACGCCAAAACTTACACACACACACACACAAACTTACACACAAACACACAAACAAAAACATACACTTGCACACGAAAAATAACAAGCACAAAAAAAATAACAAGCTAAAAAAAAATTAAAAAAACACAAAAAAAAACACAAAACTTACACACACAAACACACGAAAACTAACACACACACGCCAAAACTAACACACACACAAAAACTTACACACACACACACACACACACAAAAACTTACACATGAACACAAAAAACTCACACACACACGCACAAAAACTTACACACACACACACACACACACACACAAAACTTCCACACACGCACACACGAAAACTTACACACACACGCCAAAACTTACACACACAAAAACTTACACACACACACACGAAAACATACACACACACGCCAAAACTTACACACACACACACACACACACACACACACACAAAAACTTACACATGCACACGAAAACTTATATGCACACAAAAACTTACATGCACACAAAAACTTACACACACACACGCACAAAACTCACACACACACACACACACACACGAAAAACTCACACACACACGCCAAAACTTACACACACACAAAAACTTACACACACACACACACAAAAACTTACACATGAACACAAAAAAACACACACACACACGCACAAAAACTTACACGCACACACACACACACACAAAAACTTACACACACACACACTAAAAATAAAACACACACGCAAAAAATTACACACAAAAAAACTTACACACACACACACTCACAAAAAATAACACACACACACACACACAAAAAACTAACACACACAAAAACTAACACACACACACACACACACAAACACACACACACACACACAAAAAACTAATAACCACACGCAATATCTAAGACACACAAAAACTTACACACACACACACACACACACACACAAAAACTTACACCCACACGCAAAAACTTACATGCACACAAAAACTTACATGCACACAAAAACTTACACACACACTAAAACTTAAACACACGCACAAAAACTTACACACACACACAAAAACTTACACACACAAACACCAAAACTTACAAACACACTCAAAAACTAACACACACACACAAAAACTAACACACACACACACACACACACACAAAAACTTACACATGCACAAGAAACTTACATGCACACAAAAACTTATACACACACACACGAAAACTTACACACACACACGTCAAAACTTACACACACAAAAGCTTAGACACACAAAAACTTACACACACACGCACACAAAAACTTACACCCACACGCAAAAACTTACACACACACACAAAAAAACTTACACACACACACAAAAACTTACACACACACACACAAAAACTAACACACAAACTCAAAAACTGACATACACACACAAAAAAACTTACACACACACACGAAAACATCCGAACACACAAAACTTAAAAACACGCAAAAAAACTAACCAACACACACACACAATAACAAACACACACACACTAAAACAAACGCCCACACACGAAAAATTGCACACACAAACGCAAACAATTACACACACACCAACACTTACACACACACACACAAACAAAAACTAACAAAAGAACACTAACACTTAAAATCACATAAAAACTTACATTCACACAAACAATTAAAATCACGCGCAAACAATTACACTCACACAAAAAAAAATACACACACACACACACGAAAACATACACATTAACTCTAAAACTTACACACACACGCCAAAACTTAAACAAACACACAAACAAACACACACGCGCAAAAACTAACAAGCACACAAAAACTAACAAGCACACAAAAACTTACACACACACTAAAACTTACACACACGCACAAAAACTTACACACACAAAAAAACTTACACACACACACGAAAACTTACATGCACATAAAAACTTACATGCACACAAAAACTTACACACACGCACAAAATCTTACACGCACACACAGAAACTTACACACACACACACGAAAACTAACACACACACACCAAAACTTACACACACACACACACAAACTTACACACACACATTAAAACTTACACACACACACGAAAACTTACACACACACACGCCAAAACTTACACACACACACAAACTTACACACACACACACACACAAAAACTTACAAAAGCACACGAAAACTTACAAGCACACAAAAACTTACAAGCACACACAAACACACACACACACACAGACAAACACAAACACAAACTAACACACACACACAAACAATAAATCAGACACACACACCAAATAAATTACACACACACAAAAACTTACACACACACACACACAAAAACTTACACATGCACACGAAAACTTACATGCACACAAAAACTTACATGCATACAAAAACTTATACACACACACATACACACACACACACAAACTCACACACACACACACACGAAAACTTACACACACACTCCAAAACTTATACACACACAAAAACTTACACACACACACACACACACACACACAAAAACAAAAAAATCAACAAAAAAAAAACTCACACACACACGCACAAAAACTATCAAACACACACACACACACAAAACTCACACACAATCGAAAAAAATTACACACACACAAACTTACACACACACACACACACACACACACACAAACTTACACACACACACAAAAAAAACTTAAACAAACACACAAACACACACACACTTACACACACACAAAAAACTTACACCCACACACAAAAGCTTAGACACACAAAAACTTACACACACAAAAACTTACACCCACACGCAAAAACTTACATGCACACAAAAACTTACATGCACACAAAAACTTACACACACACACAAAAACTTACACACACCCACAAAAAATTACACACACACACAAAAACTTACACACACAAAAAAAATTACACACACACACACAAACAAAAAAACTTAAACATGCACACTACATATGACATTAAAAGAAAAAATTACACACACACACACACACGAAATCTTACACTCACACACGAAAAAACTGACAAACACAAAAAATTAGACACACAAAAACTTACACACACAAAAACTTACACCCACACGCAAAAACTTACACCCACACACAAAAACTTACATGCACACAAAAACTTACATGTACTCATAAACTTACACACACACTAAAACTTACACACACTCACAAAATATAACACCCACACAAAAAAAATTACACACAAACACTAAAAATAACACACACAAACAAAAACAAACACAAACAAAAAAAAAACTAACACATACACACGAAAACTTACATGCACATAAGAACTTACATGCACACAAAAACTTACACACACGCACAAAATCTTACACGCACACACAAAAACTTACACACACTCACACGAAAACTTACACACACACTCCAAAACTTACACACACACACATAAAAACTTACACACACACACACACACAAAAACTTACACACACACACACGAAAACTTACACACACACGCCAAAACATACACACACACAAAAACTAAAACACACACACACACACACAAAACTTACACACACACACACACACATGCACACGAAAACATACATGCACACAAAAACTTACACGCACACACACACACACATACACACACACACACAAACAATCACACACACACAACAAAAATTACACACACACGCAAAAACTTACACACACACAAAAACTTACACACACACACACACACACACACAAAAACTTAAACAACCACACGAAAACAAACATGCACACAAAAGATTAAAAGCACACACAAAAAAACACACACACACACACAACACACACACACACACACACCAAAACACACACACACACAAAAACTTACACACACACAAACACACACACACACACACACACACACACACAAAAACTTACACATGAACACAACAAAACTCACACACACACGCACAAAAACTTACACACACACACACACACACACACACACACACACACGAAACTCACACACACACACCAAAACTTACACACACACACAAACTTACACACACACACACACACAAAAACTAACACACACACACACACAAAAAACACACACACACACAAAAACACACACAAACTAACAAACACACACAAAAACTTACACACATACACAAAGTCTTAGACACACAAAAACTTACACACACACACACAAAAACTTACACCCACATGCAAAAACTTACATGCACACAAAAACTAACATGCACACAAAAACTTACACACACACAAAAACTAACACACACGCACAAAAACTTACACACACACACACAAAACTTACACACACACACACACACACACACACACACACACACACACACTAACACATTCTCACTAAAACTGACAATCACACAAAAACTGACACACACACTCACACACGCTAAAACTTACACACACACACGTAAAAACTAAAGCACACAAAATCTAAGACACACAAAAACTTACACACACACACACAAAAACTTACACACACACTAAAAAACTTACATTCACACAAAAACTTACATTCACTCAAAAAATTACACACACAAAAACTTACACACACTCACAAAAAATTACACACACACACAAAAACTTACACACACACACACGAAAACTTACACACTACACACGCCAAAACTTACAGACACACACAAACTTACACACTTATCAATATCACAGTTACATTGTCTTAATTTTTCAAATTTTATTTTGAATTTCTGTCGTGAAATGCAAGAGTTGGAATATTTCAGTAGTGACTTGTTGTGCTTTGCCTTCTCACAGTTAAATTCTCTTGATTTTTCGAAGTTCATTTTGAATTTCTGTCATGAAATGCAAGAGTTGGAAAATGGGGGTCTTAGTCCACCAAATCGAATGGTGGAAATCCAATAGCTCAGTATTGGGGTCCCAGTCCACCAGCCTGAACGGTGGAAATTCACTAGCTCAGAATTGGGGTCTTAGTCTACCAGCCTGAACGGTGGAAATCCACTAGCTCAATATTGGGGTCTAAGCTTACCAGTCTGAATGATGGAAATTCACTGTTTAAGTTAGGTTAGGTTAGAATAAATAGTGAGAGGATGTGATGTTATCCTAACCGTTACCGTAGAGTATGTTTAGGTTAGTCTACATTAAGTTAGGTAAGGTTAAGTTAGGTTAGGTTAGCCCACGTACGCTTCACTTAGGTTAGCTTAGGTTAGGTGAGAGACAGGCAAAAAGTTAGGTGTATGATTAGGTGAGGTTAGGTTAGATTAGGTTAGGTTAAGTTAGGTTATGCTCGGTTAGCCTAAGTACGCGCGCGTACGTAGAATATACGTTGGTTGGAAATATTCCAACTCTTGCATTTCACGACAGAAATTCAAAATGAAATTTGAAAAATTAAGACAATGTAACTGTGATATGGTAAGTGTGTAAGTTTTTGTGTGTGTGTAAGTTTTGGCGTGTGTGTGTGTAAGTTTTTGTGTGTGTGCGTAAATTTTCGTGTGTGTGTGTGTAAGTTTTTGTGTGTGTGTGTAAGTTTGTGTGAGTGTGTGTAAGTGTTTGTGTGTGTAAGTTTTTTTTTGAATGTAAGTTTTTTAGGGATGTTTCTTTTTTTATTGGTTTTGTATGTTTTTTTGTGTGTGTGTGTAATTTTTTTTGTGTCTTTTATTTTTTGTTTGTTATTAATTTCTTGTTTTTGTGATAGTTTTATTGTTTGTTTGTGTGATTTATTTTTTTTGTGCATTTTAGTTTTAATGTGAATGTGTTAGTGTGTGTGTGTGCGTGTTTGTGTGTGTGTGTGTGTGTAAGTGTTTGTGTGTGTGTGAGTTTTTGTGTGTGTGTGTGTAAGTTTTTGTGCGTGTGTGTAAGTTTTGTGTGTGTGTCAGTTTTTGTGTGCATGTAAGTTTTTGTGTGCATGTAAGTTTTTGGATGTGTGTGTAAGTTTTTGTGTTTGTGTGTCAGTTTTTGTGTGTCTAAGCGTTTGTGTGTGTGTGTAATTTTTTGTGTTTGTTTGTAAGTTTTTTTTTTTGTGTGTGTCTGTGTGAGTTTTTTGTGTGTGTGTGTGTAAGTTTTTGTGTGTGTGTGTGTGTGTGTGTGTGTAATTTTGTTTGTTTGTAAGTTTTGGAGTGTGTGTGTAATATTTCGTGTGTGTGTGTGTGTAATTTTTGTGTGTGTGTGTGTGTGTTTGTAAGTGTTTGTGCGTGTGTGTGTGTGTTTTTGTTTTGTTTTTTTGTTAGTTTTTTTTGTGTGTGTGTGTGTGTGTGTGTGTGTATTTGTTTGTGTGTGTGTATTTTTTTGCGGGAATGTTTATTGTTTCGTGTGATTTTGTGTGTGTGTTTTTTTTGTGTGTATGTGTGTGTAAGTTTTTGTGTGAATGTAATTTTCTGTGTGAATTTAAGTTTTCTAATCATTGTGTTAGTTTGTGTGTGTGTAAGTTTTTGTGTGTGTGTGTAAGTTTTGGCGTGTGTGTGTAAGTTTTCGTGTGTGTGTGTGTGTGTGTGAGTTGTATGTGTGTGTGTGTGTGTGTGTAAGTTTTTGTGTGCATGTAAGTTTTTGTGTGCATGTGTGTGTGTGTGTGTGTGTGTAAGTTTTTGTGTGTGTGTGTGTGTGTAAGTTTTTGTGTGTGTGCGTGTGTGTGTAAGTTTTTGTGTGTGTGTGTGTAAGTTTTTGTGTGTGTGTGTGTAAGTTTTTGTGTGTGTGTGTGTAAGTTTTAGCGCGTTTGTGTAAGTTTTAGTGTGTGTGTGTGTAAGTTTTGTGTGTGCGTGTAAGATTTTGTGCGTGTGTGTAAGTTTTTGTGTGCATGTATGTTTTTATGTGCATGTAAGTTTTCGTGTGCATGTGTAAGTTTTGTGTGTATGTTTGTGTGTGTGTGTGTGTGTGTGGCGTAAGTTTTCGTGTGTGTGTGTTAGTTTTTGTGTGTGTGTGTAATTTTTTGTGTGTGTGTGTAAGTTTTTGTGTGTGTGTAAGTTTATGATTTATTGTAAGTTTTTTTGTTCTTCTTAGTTTTTGTGTGTGGGTGTTAGTTTTTGCGTGTGTGTGTAAGTTTTTTTGTGTGTGTGTGTGTGTAAGTGTTTGTGTGTCTAAGATTTTGTGTGTGTAAGTTTTGACGTGTGTGTGTGTAAGTTTTAGTGTGTGTGTGTGTGTGTAAGTTTTTGTGTGAATGTAAGTTTTCGTGTGCATGTGTAAGTTTTTGTTGTGTGTGTGTGTGTGTGTGTAAGTTTTTGTGTGTGTGTAAGTTTTTGTGTGTATGTAAGTTTTTGTGCGTGTGTGTAAGTTTTTGTGTGTGTGTGTAAGTTTTTGTGTTAATGTTCGTTTTTGTTTGCTTTTATGTTTTTGATTGTGTTTGGTATTTTGTTTGTTTTAGTTTAAGTTTGTTTTTGTATAGGATTTTTTTTGTGTGTGTTCGTTTGTGTGTTTTTGTGTATTTTTTAGTGTTGTTGTGTGTGTGTGTATTTTTTTTGTTTATTTTTTTTTTTTTTTGTGTGTGTGTTTGTGTGTGTGTAATTTTTTTTGTTTTTTATTTTTTTCGATTTTGTTTGAGATTTAGAGCGTGTATGTCCTTTTTTTGTGTGTGTGTGTGTGTTTGTAAATTTTTGTGAGTGTCTGTGTGAGTTTTTGTTGTGTTCATGTGTAAGTTTTTTTTTTGTGTGTGTGTGTGTGTGTGTGTGTGTAAGTTTTTGTGTGTGTGTAAGTTTTGGCGTGTGTATGTAAGTTTTCGTGTGTGTGTGTGTGTGTGAGTTTTGTGTTTGTGTGTGTGTGTGTGTGTGTGTGTAAGTTTTTGTGTGCATGTAATTTTTTGTGTGCATGTAAGTTTTGGTGTGCATGTGTAACTTTTTGTGTGTTTGTGTGTGTGTAAGTGTTTTTGGGTGTTTCTTTTTTGGGTTGTTTTTTTCTGTGTTAGTTTTTGTGTTTGTGTGTGTTAGTTTTGTGTGTGTGTGTGTGTGTGTGTGTGTAAGTTTTTGTGTGCATGTAAGTTTTTGTGTTCATGTTATTTTTCGTGTGCATGTGTAAGTTTTTGTGTGTGTGTGTGTGTGTTAGTTTTTGTGTGTGTGTAAGTTTTTGAGTTTGTATGTAAGTTTTAGTGTGTGTGTGTAAGTTTTCATGTGTTTGTTTAAGTTTTTGTGTGTGTGTGTGTTTGTTTTCGTGTGTGTTTGTAAGTTTTCGGGTGTGTGTGTGTTAGTTTTAGTGTGTGTGTGTATGTTTTTGTGTGTGTGTGTAAGTTTTTGTGTGCATGTAAGTTTTGTGTGCATGTTAGTTTTCGTGTGCATGTGTATGTTTTTGTGTTTGTGTGTGTGTGTGTGTGTAAGTTTGTGTGTTTGTTTTAGTGTTTGTGTGTGTGTGTGTGTATTTGTGGGTGAGTCTGTTTTATTTTTTGTGTGTGTGTGTGTGTAAGTTTTGTGTGTGTGTGTAAGTTTTTGTGTGCATGTAAGTTTTTGTGTGTGCGTGTAAGTTTTTGTGTGTGTGTGTAAGTTTGTGTGTGTGTGTGTGTGTGTAAGTTTTTGTGTGTGTGTGTGTAAGTTTTTGTGTGTGTGTGTAAGTTTTTGTGTGTGTGTGTGTGTGTGTAAGTTTTTGTGTGTGTGTGTAAGTTTTTGTGTGTGTGTGTGTGTAAGTTTGTGTGTGTGTGTAAGTTTTGTGTGTGTGTGTAAGTTTTCGTGTGTGCATGTGTAAGTTTTGTGTGTACGTGTGTGTGTGTGTGTAAGTTTTGTGTGTGTGTGTGTAAGTTTTGTGCGTGTGTGTGTGTGTAAGTTTTGTGTGTGTGTGTGTGTGTGTTTGTGTGTGTGTGTGTGTGTAAGTTTTTGTGTGTGTGTAAGTTGTGTGTGCGTGTGTGTGTAAGTTTTCGTGTGTGTGTAAGTTTTGTGTGTGTGTGTAGTGTTGTGTGTGTGTGTGTGTGTAAGTTTTCGTGTGTGTGTAAGTTTTGTGTGTGTAAGTTTTTGTGTGCGTGTGTAAGTTTTTGTGTGCATGTGTGTAGTTTTTGTGTGTGTGTAAGTTTTCGTGTGTGTGTAAGTTTTGTGTGTGTGTGTGTGTAAGTTTTTGTGTGTGTGTAAGTTTTGTGTGTGTGTGTAAGTTTTCGTGTGTGTGTGTAAGTTTTGTGTGTGCGTGTAAGTTTTGTGTGTGTGTGTAAGTTTTGTGTGTGTGTGTAAGTTTTTGTGTGCATGTAAGTTTTTGTGTGTGTGTGTAAGTTTTTGTGTGTTTGTGTTTAAGTTTTTGTGTGTGTAAGCTTTTTTGTGTGTAAGTTTTGAAGTGTGTGTGTGTAAGTTTTCGTGTGTGTGTGTGTAAGTTTTGTGTGTGTGTGTGTGTGTTGTGTGTGTGTGTAAGTTTTGTGCGTGTGTGTGTAAGTTTTCGTGTGTGTGTGTGTGTAAGTTTTTGTGTGTGTGTGTAAGTTTTGTGTGCGTGTGTGTAAGTTTTGTGTGTGTGTGTAAGTTTTTGTGTGCATGTAAGTTTTGTGTGTGCATGTAAGTTTTTGTGTGTGTGTGTAAGTTTTGTGTGTGTGTGTAAGTTTTTGTGTGTGTGCGTAAGCTTTTGCGTGTGTGTGTGTAAGTTTTTGTGTGTGTGTGTGAGTTTGTGTGTGTGTGTGTGTTTGTGTGTGTGTGTAAGTTTTGTGTGTGTGTAAGTTTTTTTTTTGTGTGTGTGTGTAGGTTTGTGTGTGTGTGCTTGTGTGTGTGTGTAAGTTTTTGTGTGTGTAAGTTTTGGCGTGTGTGTGTAAGTTTTCGTGTGTGTTTGTGTAAGTTTTGTGTGTGTGTGTGTGTGTGTGTGTGTGTGTAAGTTTTAGTGTGCATGTAAGTTTTTGTGTGCATGTAAGTTTTCGTTTGCATGTGTAAGTTTTTGTGTGTGTGTGTGTGTATGTTTGTGTGTGTGTGTGTGTAAGTTTTGGCGTGTGTGTGTAAGTTTTCGTGTGTGTGTGTGTTTGTTTTTGTGTGTGTATGTTTGGGTGTGTGTGTGTATTTTTTCGTGTGTGTGTGTGTAAGTTTTGTGAGTGTGGGTGTTTGTCATTTTTTTTGTGGGATTTTGTAAGTTTTTGTGTTCATGTGTAAGTTTTTGTGTGTGTGTGTGTGTTAGTTTTTGTTTGTGTGTAAGTTTTTGCGTGTGTGTGTGATTTTTCGTGTGTGTGTGTGTGTAAGTTTTGTGTTTGTGTGTGTGTGTTAGTTTTTGTGTGTGCGTTTGTTTTCGTGTGTGTGTGTAAGTTTTTGTGTGTGTGTGTAAGTTGTTGCGTGTGGGTGTAAGTTTGTGTGTGTGTGTGTGTGTAAGTTTTTGTGTTTGTTTGTATAATTTTTTGTGTGTGTGTGTGTAAGTTTTTGCGTGGGTGTGTAAGTGTGTGTGTGTGTGTTTGTGTAAGTTTTGTTGTGTCTAAGATCTTGTGTCTGTTAGTTTTGACGTGTGTGTGTGTTAGTTTTAGTGTGTGTGTGTCTTAGTTTTTGTGTGCATGTTAGTTTTCTTGTGCATGTGTAAGTTTGTGTGTGTGTGTGTGTGTGTGTGTAAGTTTTTGCGTGTGTGTGTAAGTTTTGGCGTGTGTGTGTTAGTTTTAGTGTGTGTGTGTATGTAATTTTTGTGTGTGTGTGTGTAAGTTTTTGTGTGTGTGTGTATGTTTGTGTGTGTGTGTAAATTTTTGTGTGCATGTAAGTTTTTGTGTGCATGTAAGTTTTTGCGTGTGTGTGTAATTTTTTGTGTGTGTGTGTGTAATTTTTTGTGTGTCTTATCTAGTTCGTTTGGTTTTTTTTTTTTTTTTTTTGTGTTTGTTTTTGTGTGTGTGTGTGTGTGTGTGTGTGTAAGTTTTTGTGTGTGTAAGTTTTGTTTGCTTTTGTGTTTAAGTTTGTGTGTGTGTGTGTGTAAGTTTTTGTGTGTGTAATTTTTTTCGTGTGTTTGTTTTTTTTATTGTGTGTGTGTGTGTAAGTTTTGTGTGTGTGTGTGTGTTTTATTTTTTGTGTGTGTGTGTGTTTGTTTTTTTTGTGTTCATGTGTAAGTTTTTGTGTGTGTGTGTGTGTGTGTGTGTGTGTGTGTGTTTTTTTTTGTTTGTGTGTTATTTTTTTCGTGTGAGTTTGTGTGTTCGTGTGTGTGTGTGTTTGTTTGATTTTTGTGTGTGTTTGTGTGTGTAAGTTTTTGTGTGAATGTAAGTTTTTGTGTGCATGTAAGTTTTCGTGTGCATGTGTAAGTTTTTGTGTGTGTGTGTGTGTAAGTTGTGTGTGTGTGTGTGTGTAAGTTTTGGCGTGTGTGTGTAAGTTTTCGTGTGTGTGTGTGTAAGTTTTTGTGTGTGTAAGTTTTGGCGTGTGTGTGTAAGTTTTGTGTGTGTGTGTGTGTGTAAGTTTTGTGAGTGTGTGTGTGTGTGTGTGTAAGTTTTTGTGTGTGTGTGTGTAAGTTTTTGTGTGTGTGTGTCATGTGTAAGTTTGTGTGTGTGTGTGTGTGTAAGTTTTGTGTGTGTGTGTGTGTGTAAGTTTTTGTGTGCATGTAAGTCTTGTGTGCATGTAAGTTTTCGTGTGCATGTGTAAGTTTTTGTGTGTGTATGTGTGTGTGTAAGTTTTGGCGTGTGTGTGTAAGTTTTGGCGTGTGTGTGTAAGTTTTCATGTGTGTGTGTGTGTAAGTTTTTGTGTGTGTGTGTAAGTTTTTTTGAGTGTGTTTTATTTTTTTCGTGTGTGTAATTTTTTGTTTGCATGTAAGTTTTTGTGTGAGTGTAAGTTTTTGAGTGTTGGTCTAAGTTTTTGTTTGTGTTTGGTTAAGTTTTTGTGTCTAAGATTTTGTGTGTGGATGTAAGTTTTTTGTGTGTGTGTGTAAGTTTGTGTGTGTGTGTAAGTTTTTGTGTGTGTAAGTTTTTTGTGTGTGTGTGTGTTTATTTTTGTGTGTGTGTGTGTGTGTGTGTGTGTTTTTTTTTGTGTGTGTGTTTTTTTTGTGGTGTGTGTGTATTTTTTTTTTGGTGTGGTTGTTTTTTTTTTGTGTGTGTGTGTGTGTGTGTTTTATTTTTTGTTCGTGTGTGTGTGTGTTTTTTTTGTGTTCATTTGTTATTTTTTGTGTGTGTGTGTGTAAGTGTTGGCGTGTGTGTGTGAGTTTTCGTGTGTGTGTGTGTGTCTAAGTTTTGTGTGTGTGTATGTGTAAGTTTTTTTGTGCTTGTAAGTTTTTTTGTGCATGTTAGTTTTTCTGTGCGTGTTTTTTTTTTTTTGTGTGTGTGTGTGTTTAATTTTTTGTGTGTGTGTGTGTAAGTTTTGGCGTGTGTATGTAAGTTTTTGTGCGTGTGTGTAATTTTTTGTGTGTGTGTGTGATTTTTTGTGTGTGTGTGTAAGTTTTTGTGTGTGTGTAAGTTTTTGTGTGCATGTATGGGGACCGGGGGAGTGCCTTTGGGGCCCAGGGAGGGTGTTTGGGGATCCGGGGGCCCTTGAGGATTGGGTGGTCTTTTGGGAGCCCAGTGGACCCTTGGGGACCGGGGGAGGGCCTTTGGGGGCCCGGGGGACCCTTGGGGACCGGGGGTGGCCCTTTGGGGGCCCGGGGGCCCCTTTGGGGCTAGTTGGCCCTTTGGGAGCCGGGGGGACCTTTGAGGACCAGGGGAGGGCCTTTGGGGGTCTGAGGAGGGCGTTTGGGGGATAACATTTTGAAATTTTTACTTTTTAGTTTACTTTTTTTTTGCGGCGCATCTCTGCGGCACATCCTGCGGCGCTTTCCTGCGGTGCCTCCCTGTGGTGCATCCCCTGCGGCGCTTTCCTGACCCGCGGCGCATCCCTGCGGCACATCCTGCGGCGCTTTCCTGGCCCACGGTGCATCCCGGCAGCGCGTCTCTGGTCCGGGGGACCTTGGGGGGCCAGGGGGGGGCGTTTGGGGCACGGGGTGGGCTTTTGGGGCACAGGGTGGGCGGTTGGGGGGCGGGGGGGGCGGTTGGGAGCCTGGGGGACGTTTGGGGACCGGTGGAGGGCCTTTGGGACCCCGTTGGTCTTTTGGGAGCTCGATGGGCCTTTGGGGGGCCCGGGGAGGGCCTTGGGGGGTCTGGGGTGGGCCTTTGGGGCCCTGGGAGGGCGTTTGGGGATCCGGGGGGGGCAGTTGGGAGCCTGGGGGACATTTGGGGACCGGTGGAGGGCCTTTGGGACCCCGTTGGTCTTTTGAGAGCTCGATGGGCCTTTGGGGGGCCCGGGGAGGGCCTTTGGGGGTCTGGGGTCGGCCTTTGGGGGGCGCCGGTGGTCCTTTGGGAGCTCCATGGGCCTTTGGAGGGCCCGGGGATGGCCTTTGGGGGTCTGGGTGGGCCTTTGGGGGCGCCGGTGGCCCTTTGGGAGCTTGGGGGCCTTTGAGGACCGGGGGCTTCCTTCGGGGTTGGGGTAGAAGGATTGGAACCCTTTGGGGTTGGGTTAGAGGACCTCACAACACTGTTCAAATGAAACTTGTGTATTATAACGACCACAGAGTTTCACCATTAAATTCTCTTCTAAAATCTCTTCAAAAATCATCTTTTAAAATGTCTCTAACTGTTTCGCCGAAATAGTTCCATAACCTGTCTAAAACACTTTCGCCCAAATAATCCCTAAACGTAATTCAGCGTGTTCCTTTTGTTTTTGGCATCTCTGCGCTAATACATTTCAAATTAATAAGAAACCTGATTCCCGCGCTAAAACAATTCATCGCTAAGCTGTTTCTTGGAGAATTATTTCCATGGCCTTTGGCTATTAATATCCTTTGGAGTTCGACCAAAAGAGTTGTTTCCGAGGCAAAGACATTAATGACTTGGATCTATTCCTGGAGAATCGTTTCTATGCGAAAATTTTTAAAGTCTGACAGATGATGTCATAGGTTGATTGATCTGTCAAGAAAGGGGAAATTAATTTGTTGTTTCTAAGGGGAATTATTGATTCACGATAGGTGAATTGAGGTCGACAGCACAGGTGTTTGACATTCGCCTCGAGCGTGCACTTACAACAACAACAACATCGACCTTAGAAATTTAGGTCATTGACCCCATTAACCACGTGTTCTCCCTAATGACTCTATGCCCATATTTGGTGTACGTACGGGAGTTATAGGGTCACTTCTACTCTCGCCATACCTTTCTTGTTGACGGAAGGTCATGTTTTCTCTGTTTCACTCCTCGGCATATTCCCTGAAATAAATAGTCTAAATTATCATGCAAAGACATTTCAGTGAGTAAAAGTAATAGATTGGTATTAAAATAACTAAACTCTTTCGGTTCAAGAGATTTTAACTTACCCCTTCTGGCATTTTTTTTCAAAGATTTTTTTACGTCTGAGCTAAATATCCTTACTGATTTGTTTCAAGATCATCTAGACTGCTCAGACAAAGAAAATGAGAGAGAGGGATGCATTCTAAGCCTAAAACAAGCCAATCCAAAATTATTTAGAAGACTTAAAACAGTAATAAAAGCGTGTTTTTGAAATCCAATAAAAAATTACTGCAAATTGAACCATTAATCCTGTTTCAGCAAATTGTTATAAAATTATCACCATTAATTTATACTTTTTTCATAAATTTATAACTAATATGAAAATTGTTGGTGAAAAATTCACCTTCAAAAAGAAACATTGCAAACAGACTTGCTGATAGATTAATAGCCTAGGATAAGAAAAATTCGAAGAAGGGCAAAAAAAAACATGCACGTTTCTCATTTAGGTCTAAGTGAATATAAATCATGTATATGATTCTAAATAATCGACCAGTTTTTTTTACTTACTAATGATTTTTCATCACATAATAATATGCTCTACCATTGACCGGTGAAAGGTACAATATTTATCAAACAGTTCGTGGTAACGAACTGTTTGATGTAAGGAGCGACCCGGCTCAATAGTAACCGAATCTCTAAAAAGGGGAATTTTAATACCAATAGATATATAAAGAAAATTGGCTTATTATGCTAATTCCAAACATATAAGTCTTATTAAGTTTAGTTTTACCCGTCAAAAGCTACGAGCCTGAGGAAATTTATCTAATTTTTGCAAAAAAGGAAAAAGTCCCCCTAAAATTCTTACAATTTTAATGAAAATTATACCATCAGATTCAGTGTATCTAAGAACCCTACTGTAGAGGTTTCAAGCTCCTATCTACAAAAATGTGGAATTTTTGCCAGAAGAAAGATCACTGTTGCGTTTTTTTTTTTTTTTTTTTCCCAGGGGTGATCGTTTCAACCCAGTGGGCCTAGAACATTGGGAGAGGGCTGATTCTAAAGAAAATAGAAAGTTCTAGTGCCTTATTTAAGTGACTAAAAAATTGGAGGGCAACTAGGCCCCCTCCCACGCGACTTTTTTATAAAATCATCCGACCAAAATTTTGAGATACCTATTTTGTTTGGCATAGTTGAAAGGCCCAATAACTATGTCTTTGGAGATCATATGCCCCCCCCCCCCCGCACAGCCCCGGGGGGATAGGTCTTTGAATTATAACATTTGTCCATTGTTTACGTATAGTATTTGCTATTGGGAGCTATGAATACATATTTAGGGCGGGTAGGGGAGGACGAATTTTCTGCTGGGGCACAGGGGAAAAATTTCATGGAGAGGGAAGTTTCCAGGGGGTGAAATTTTCAGGGGAAAATTTACACTTGGGGTATTTGCCATAATTCCTATACAAAATTGCTTTATATGTCTTGCTTTTTCTTTACCGATTCAATATTACTTGTAGAGTTGTTAAGGGTAATTGTCCGGGGTACGATATCACCGGGATTGAATTGTCCAGAGGATAATTCCATGGGGAGGGGGATTTTTCCGTAGGAGTGGAGCCAGACATCTTGGTGTTTTTTTTAAAGATCAGAAATTTAATTTAAAAAACAAGTTTTTTCAACTGAAAGTAAGGAGCAACATTAAATATTAAGACAAACAGAAATTATTACGTATATTAGGGGGGTTGTCTCCTCCTTAACACCTCGCTCTTTACGCTAAGGTTTCAATTCTCCAAATCTTTCCGAGCGACTGCTGAAACACAAGGTTCGTTTAATAAGAACAATAAATAGTTTTTTTTTAAGTGCTAAGAAACTTTAGTGTTAAGAGCGAGGTGTTAAGGACGAGGCAACCCCTCTAATATACGTAATAATTTCTGTTCGTTTTAAGTCCATACTTTCAGTTGAAAAAACTTGTTTTTTAAAATTCAATTGGGTCAAAGGTACAATATATAACCATTATTTATTAAATTTATTCATTCAGTTGTAGGTTATGAATTTGAAATACTATGCTATTTATTTACTTCAAAGATATAACTGCAATGTACAATAGTGAAAAGTAAATCAATGTAATTAAGAAACAAGTACATGAAAATACTTACTTTTAGAGATAAAGGTTTCTTTATAAATCTGCAAGCATGTTACCCTTCTTAAGCTGTTCGGTGCGATATGTTTATAGCTCATTTCTAGAGAATTTTTCTTCTATATTCGTATAATTCTTCTATATTTGCATAACTCGTATAATTTTGTACCCACTGCTACCAAAAACTACATATCTGTATATTTTAGAAATGAAACTATAGAAAATATGCACAGATTTTCATTAGAAATTAAATTTTCTATTTTTACTAATGATTTAAGATGTATGTGTAGCTATTAGTTTCCAGTTAATCAGTTCCAACAATCAAATTTCGTTTTCACTCTCCTTACCACTTTAAATACTCTCTTTACCACTATACCACAACAAAGTACGACACGTACAAAACTCATAACAGCATCAATTTAATAAGTTTTCGATATTATCTAAACCCTTTTCTTTTATTCTGGATTTTGTTTTAAATATTTCGTCACTGAATTTGTCTCTCAACACATCAAATAAAAGCTTACTCCATCCAGTACGAAATAAAAATCAACGAACAGTTACTCGTTGATATGACTTGTGTACTGCATTAAATGACCCATCGAACAATGTTTCCTGGCATATAGTCCATGTATGTTTAATAAATAAAAAGGTTTAGTGCCATTGAAAAAAAAAAAAAATGTGGTAAACGGTATGGTAGAAATCCATCTTGGGCATCAGCCTATACCGCAGCCTATATGGCAGGATGCAATTATTTCATTTTGGTTGGTGCATAGTATTACGTTTCCTTCCGCAAGCTCTTGAAGATCATAAATCTTGAATGAATCGTGACCAAATCAAAACTATGCTTAAAACTTCTTAACATCTGTCTAGGAGATAAATAAACCCGTGAAAGATGTGGCATATCTACTACTCTCTTGAAAAAAAAAATCCATTCCTCCTGACCCTTGAATAATTCTCATTCTTTCAAAGGTCATTGAAAGAATGAGATTTTTTTTGAAGATCTCTGCCATTGAAGATCTCCCTTTTTTAGAGGCAAAGAGCCAACGGTCAAGGAAGACATGGCAATCTTCTACAGGAACTTGAAGATATTGGGTGCTTTACAATGGCCGATTTGATGATTCAGGCTGGATTTACTGGCCTCTTAACTGGAGAAGGTACAATTTAAAAAGTATATTTTCATAAATTCAATTGGGAATTCCTTCTAAATAGCCTACCGGTAAATAATGCCAGATTTTTCAGTAGTTCATAACTGTCCTATCATCGGGACGTTGACGGATTAATTTTAAAAGTAGAGGTATGAGAGATACTAATCATGATGTTATCTTTCTTAATAGAGACTCTTGGGATCCCTCGATTTTAATTGGAATATTACTTCTTCCAATTCTATGTAATACTAGTTCGATACAATCATACCTGGAGATGTCTTAACATTTTGAATTAGAATATTTAAGACATTTTAGGATAGTACAATATTCATCAAGCTCTTACTTTTTTTTTTAGAGGGCAGCTTCTATTATGCAGATTTTTCCCAAATAAAACTTTCGGTATATATGTTTAAGCTTAATGGAATCGACACATATAGAATCTACTTAAAAATAGATTCCTTTGATGTCCAAAGTGCTTTCAGTATTTGCCTTTTTAGGGTTTTGATTTCTTTTGACGTGGGTTGCTCTTTACCTCATGTTGATTTTATAAGCTGCTTTGATGATTAAATCTCCATTTAATAAGACAAACTTGTATTTAGGAAGAATGAATGTATCGAGAATGGGAATTGGTCATGTATACAAAGGTCGGTTGCCTGGTCTAAAGAGCTTACGTGGGATAGATAGGCCGAAACAACAACTCTAGATATTTTGGATGGTTATCCTCTCCTTTTTCTAAGATATTTTTTGAGTAATTCATTGAGTAGCTACTGAGTCAACGAAATAGCAGCCATGAGTTCGTTTATATTGATAAATCTCTTTGACTAATGATAAATCATAAGACAGCAAGTAAAACATAAATTATATATTTACGTCATGTGTTGGTAACAATTGTTTGTTAGCTAACAATAAATTTTATGAGCTAACAAGGAATGTTGGCAACACAGTAGCGGCAAAACTGATTTATTTTTATATTTACCTTCTTCTTTTCTTCTAAATTTCAAGCAGTCTAGACACCTAATCTAAAAATAAACAATCTTCTTAATTTAGTATTTACCAAATTCTTTGTATTTTCATTTCCTACCAGACTTAGAGTTTCAAACTGCCAACATCAAAATTGGATATTACATGAACATTATTAATTCAGTAAGTTTTAGCTGAAGAAACAAAAAATTTCGCAATAGGGATTATAGTGACGTATAATCCCTACATATAATTATTGACTTACTCATTGTTTTGCCTGTCAGAAACAATATTATTGACCTTGAACTGAATTTTGGATTATGATTGCAAACTCGCTTTAGCCGGATAGTGATGGAGGATAATATTTTTATATCACCCTTATTGAATTTTGTTCAAAGACAGTTAATGAACAAACTTGATAAAGATACGATTATGAAGCATGCATCAAAGTTTTTTAGTAAAAATTTCCTCAGGGAAACGATGGAATTTTACAAAATTGTTTTTCGGACATATATCGCAGAGAAACGTAAAGGAACCCACCCAGCAATTGCCTTTTTCAATGATATTTTTGATTTGCTTGATAACCGAATGAGAGCCAATGAAACCTTGCCTAAATTTGTCATTTTTGATCCATCGGATATGCCGTTAATACCTAACGAGCCAAATACTATTATAGCATCTCGTCTGAACAATACTGTAAGAATGCTGAACTTTCTTGGGGAAAAGCAAGAAACCTCATGCACTATCCCTCCTGTCCCAATTCAGTGGCCTTCCGCTCCCCCAATTATGCCTACCACAGTCCCGGTGGTGCTTACAAACTTACCTGAAGAGCTAAAATCAAGAAGCCCGGCACAGCAGCGTGAATTTATACAGAGAATCAACTGTGCCGAGAAGGTAAAGCATGTTCAGCTGAAGCGTAATTGTCTTATCTTACATATGTCCGATGAAGCCACTGCCCTAAGTGTACCAGCAGTTATTCCCCCAGGCCTAAACATTCATTCGAAAGTGATAAAAATTAGCATTTAGGAAAAATTTGAATCAACTAGGATTTTGACGCGTCTAATATATCCGGTTTGGTCACTAGTGTAAAAAATGCCAGGTACTTTGGTTAATATTCTTTGGCGCAGCTCACCTTTAGTAGCATAGCGGATCTTGAACACGCCCTAAGACTCGGCATCAAAATTGAATATTGCTTGTTTCGTGTTTTGAAGCCCTTGACTAGGCCCAAACAGTGTTTTAAGTGCCAAAGCTATGGCCCTATAGCTCGCGATTGTGCAAACGAATCAAAGTGGAGTAGATGTGGCGAAAGTGGTCACAATAGCACTCGTGAGAGAGCATTTATAGCAACTACCGTGAAATGCGCAAACTGTTCCAGTAATCACGTCGAAAGCAGTTTTATCTGGCCCAAGACTAAGAGGCATTGAGCTCGTAGTGATAATCCGGGTCCCCAGTCATAAAACCAAGTTCCATCCGGTAAGAGACAATGAAAAGTAATGACCCAACTAGTGTTAAGCTTCTGTTCCATAACATTAATGGTGACTGAGAAAAGCTAGATGTATTAGCTTTCACTGTTGGTCTGTTTGATATAGTGTGCATCGTCGAACACCTACTAAATTCGGATAATGCTATGCGGCTTGAGCTGTCAGATGACCATGATTTTTTATTCGTCCTGCTAAAACATTGCTGGGCTGACCCTCAGCTGGTCTCGAAGTTGCTACACTTAATAACTTTCAGAGTAAATTTATTGATGCTAATGATTCATCTATTGCTGTTGATTTAGGAAGTGTAACTGTATTGTGTGTATATATGCAAACTAATTATCGCAATACTACTTCAAATCATAAATTCGCGTTAGCATGTGCCAGATTATCAAAATTCACGCATAAAATTAGGGCATCAGGAAAAAGAATTCTGCTTTGCGGAGACTTTAACACAGATTTAAAGAATGATAATGCTTCCCTTTCTCAGATGTTAAAAACCTCTTTTCCATCTCACCTACACATTTTACATAAAGATTAGACTTACACGTATCTGCACAATTCCGGTAGTACCTCAGATTTGGATTTTATTATAACACATCTTCAAGAATCGGCGAGCCTTAATGTACATCTATCACAAGATTTTTTAAATAGTGGCCATTCACATCTAGAACTGTCCTGCTCTCTTCCAGCGTCTTTAAGTGGCGGATCATGGGGGAGAAAATGGTTCACAAAGAGGTCGAGGGATAAAATAGATATAGAGTTGTATCATGAAAATTTAAATTCTATGTTCCGTAAAATTAAGATACCATATCACTTTCTTTGTTCTTCGCGTCTCAGGGACCCCCTTGATGTTGATTTTTTTACCTTGCAGAAGTATCACATTTTCTATTGGTTATTGCATGTGCTGCCGTCCCTATTGAATCAGTAAAAAATAACACGCGTAAAATGGGATGGTTTGATTTTCCTAAGTAAAAGGAAGCTAAACTCTGTTATCGTTTTTGGTATGGAATATGGAAGGATTGCGATAGACGTCGTTCAGGTATAGTTTTCGGTTTAGTTAAATGGACGAAGCAGAATTTTCAGAATGTTGTGAAAAATTGGAAAAAAATGCCAATTTGAAAATTTATCACAGTCAATACAGGATAATCCAAAGATTTTGTGGAAAGAGGTTACTAAACTTACAAGTTCCACTTCAACCCTGACAAATCAAATTACCAACACTGAATGGCAAACTCATTTCTCATCAATATATGCTTGCGACCATCAACAAATTGACACAGATTTCAATAGAATATTGCAGAAACAATTGTCAAAGCTGAATCCCCAAAAAATTACATCATTATTACACCTTCTATGCTATTAACTCACATTCGTCTTCTTCAAATAATCAAAGCCCCTGGTTTGGATGGTCTGCAAGTAGAGCATTTGAAATAGGGCACACATGTGCTGTTCGAACACTTAGCTCTGTTATTTCAAATAATTTTGTCCCAACTGTATGTCCCTATGACTTTATGTGAATGGCTAGTTACACGTATGTCTAAAAAGAATAAGGGCCCCTCGCTATGCAATTCATATAGACCTATAACCATATGCTCTGTGCTTAGCAAGTTACTTGAAAAAATAATTCGCCCATTTCTGCGTGAAAAATGCGATTTTGCGGATCATCAATTTGGTTTCAGGCCAGGTTTAGGAGTCCAAAATGCCCATTCTGTGTTCTTGTCTATAATGGAACGTCACAAGATGATGAAGAAGAGTCTATATGTATGCGCGGTTGATATAGCTAAGGCTTTTGATTCAATTTTGCGTTCACAATCTTTAGTTGCTCAGTTGAATAAAGGAACTAGCGGCTTTATTTGCGCGTGCCTTTGGAATTGGTACCAGAATTCAATAGTCCGGGCCCGTTCTAATGACGGTTTGACATGTCCCATTCCTGTAAAGCGTGGGGTAAAGCAGGGGTCAGTTTTGAGTCCATTAATATTCAACAATGCACTTAAAACTCCAACGAGAAACATCCCACCCTATATTATTGATGATTAGATCGATATTAGGCACCTGTTGTATGCATATGACATACTTATTCATGCTGATAACCTTCCATCACTGGAAAGGGCTTTTGAGGCTCTTCAGCCTAGATTGTCTAAAATTGGCTTTGCTATTGAATCATCGAACACTAAGCTTACGAGAGTAACCAGAATGAAAAGACACATTCAGAGTCCCCTAAAGAAGGCTCGATCACTCTTCCTAAGTCTGATTCAGTCAAGTATTTAGGTGCTCATTTTGGGTCATCGATAAGAGCGACACGCACTCTGGTTATTAATGAGTTGAAAAAGAACCTTCGCAAAACATATGGTTTGCACCGCAATTTAAGGGCAATTTGACAATATACATTAGGAAAGCTCTACAACTCTATGTTTGCACCGCACGTGTTTTTTCTAACTCCATTTTGGAAACTTTTTTCGTCAACACAAAAAAAAAAACAAATTAGGGTTCAATTTTACCGGTTTGCTAAATTCTTTATTGGTATTTCTCTATGGTTCCGTAACTCATACATTTGTAAGAAATACCATGTCTTTGATATATCTGAGAGGATGGAAGAATTATCGGCTCGATTTGAAAACCGTTACAAGAAAATATCAGATTTTCCGCTTAAGCATCTTTTATATAGGGTAGAATAGAAATTTAGTCCCCGGTCCGAGCAGTCTTTTATGTTTTGGTTGTTTTTCACGTCAGTGGTGGTTGTCGCTTTGTTGTATAGCTGATGATTTTTTGCGTTTTGTTCTTTTCTCTTTATTACTCCTCTAGTGCATTATTGTTTTAATGTAGCGAAAAAGCGTAACAAATGTGTATGTTTTTGTGTGTATGTGTGGGTATATATTTATGTATGTATGTGTATGTATATGTATAATTATATGTATATGTATGTATGTATGTATATGTGTGTCTGTATGTGTATGTATGTATGTATATAGTAAGGAGAAGTATGCCCCAAGATTGCCGAGTTGTCAACGTCAACGTGACATTACTAGTGATCAATAACAAAAAATAAACCTCTTATGTCTTATCTCGTTGTTTTTTTATGTATGTTTTATAAGCCATAGGATTTATTCTGTGAGGCAGGCGATTTATTTTTCATTTGATGACCGATGTAGGAATTTATTAGACTTTCTGTTTAACCTTTATGATATATGGATGGGTTGACCGTTAGGTCCAGTATTTTAGTGTAGATTTAAGTTCCCGCATTTGATTTAAGTTTCCACTTGTTTGTCTTTTTTTTTCTCGTTAGACATGTTGGTACTGTATTTGTTAACTATTTCTGTTTCTTTTCTTTCTCTGTTTGTACTCCTATAGTGCGTTTTTAATGTATCTAAAGAGAGAAAAAACAAAATACTATTATTATTAATAATATACATGGTACCACCAGTTACTTCATAATGCAACATTATTATTGACAACTGTAAAATGAGCAGCTGTGCCATAAGACGGACACTAATTACGACTAATTATTTATCGTTATTTGCACTCCAAAACACCAGATAGTACCAATATTTAATTAAGGATTCAACTCCCTACCTTTACAGTATATATGGAATCACCAGTTACTTCATGAGACTAGCATGAGACTAAAATCCTAGGATTATCTGTCCTACTTATAAAACATACCGGTATTTTCAAAAGATGGCATAGCTTAATTGGGTGGTGCATAATTTTTCAACATTGGCGGATTTTTTTTAGGACATATAACCTTTTCTGTATCCCTTATATATTTAGTTTCTCCCTTGTTTAGTGACTCCATTTTAATTATCTTTTCTACTACCCCCACCCTTTTGAGGATATTTTTGAGTAGGTCATTGACTTTACCCAATAGTCATGGATTCATTGGGTAATTAAGGAAAACAAAAAAAAAAACTTTTTCAACTGAAAGTAAAGATTAACATTAAAACTTAAAACGAACAGAAACTATTACGTATATGAGGGGCGTATTTCCTCGTCCTCAGTACCTCGCTCTTTGTGCTAAAGTTGGACTTTTTGTTCCAATTATTTAAGAAAGACTCCTGATACACAAGGATCGTTTAATTAGAATAATAAGTTTTTTTTAATTCAAAAAATACTTTAGCGTAAATATCGAGGTACTGAGTAGGAGGTAATCCCCTCACATACTCAATAATTTCTGTTCTTTTTAAGTTTTAACGTTGCTCCTTACTTTCAGATGAAAAAACTTCTTTTTTTCATTAATTTTTATGGTTTTTTAATTAATCTCTGGAAATCAAGCTCCACCTCCTTGGAAAATTCCCTTCCCCCAGGAACAATACTCAATCAACAGATCATCCTACGTAAGCACCCCCGCCAGAAAAACCCCCCTCGAAAATATTCCTTATATTTCCCAATAGCCAATACTATATGAAAGCAATGGGCAAAGTTCACAAGTTGCAGCCCTTCCCCCGGGGGCTGGGGGGGGTCAAGTCACCTCAAAGACATAGTTATTAAATTTTTTGACCATGCTGAAAAAATGGCTATCTCAAAATTTTGATCGAACAGTTTTGGATAAAATAGAGGGGTTGGAGCTGCCCTAGCTGCCCTTTAATATTTTTGGTAACTTGAAAAGAACACTAGAACTTTTGATTTCCAATCAAATAAGCCCTCTCTCGATTTTCAAGGGTTATTGGTTCGATACGATCACCCCATGGGAAAATAAACAAATAAACACACATTCATGATCTTGCTTCTGGCAAAAAATTCAAAATTCCACATTTTTGTTTATAGGAAATTAAAACTTCTACTCTAGGGTTATCTGATATGCTGAATCTCATGGTGTGATTTTCGTAAGGTCACTTGATTTTGTAGGGGTCTTTCCCCGTTTTTCAAAAATGAGGCAAATTTTCTCAGGCTCGTAACTTTGTAGGGGTAACATTAAATTTCATGAATTATATATATATTGAACAAGCATCAAAATTCGATTCTTTTGATATATCTATTATTATCAAGACTCTGTTTCTTACCGTTTCGGTTACTATTGAGCCGCATCGCTCCTTGCTTACTGTCCGTTACCAAGAATTGTTTGATGATTGTCATTGAGTTTAGCGAAAAGTTAAATGAGTGTGAAGCATTACCATATCTCAAAATGCATATTCATCCTATGAAGATATTTAATCCTTCAATAATAGTTAAGAATAGAGCAAAAAAATTATAAATTAAAGTTGGCTCTCGCTGCACATGTTGTAGCCAATATACTCCTTTGCTACAAAAAATATGATGTTGACTTACAACAATTGCTACCAATAGTTTCCGCTAACATATGATTAACATCATAACCTTGGATGTGACACAAAATTTAACATTACAACATCTGAATAGAAAAAGGAAAACAATATAACCAACGTTAAAACCAGAATTTATTCTTTTAATGCATAAAATTGCAAGTTTAATTGTCTTGTCTCAAGTTTTGAATGTAACGCTTAGAGTCCACCAACATTTTTCTGCAGCTATGTTTGTTTTGTTCAAGTATTTTGCTTAGATTAAAGTTCTTTGTTAGGGATTGGAAACATGTTTAGCATGTTCCCAATCTCGAACAAAAGAAATATATTAGTTTATTCTGAATTCCACAAAACAGCATCTTTGGGAGATTCCACAAAAAAGAAACGGATTATATGAAAAATACAAAAATCAAAATTTTCAGCACACCATCTCATTACATTGATTGATATAAAAATATGTAAGAAGATGTTTGTAAATTATAAATAAAACGCGGATAAGCAATTCTTATTGAAAATGTTACTAACAATTTTGAACTAGGACGTGGATACTGTGTCTTGGCAGAAACATTGTTCGAGAATTCACAGTCTCGAACAATAGATTATGCTACTTTATTTTGAATTCCACAAAACAACATCTCTGGGAAATTCCACAAAAACAAAGAAACAGACAGATTATACGAAAAAAATACAAGAATCAAAATATAAATGGATACAAGATGTTTTTAAATTATAACTCAAAAGGCGGATAAACAATTCTTAGCGAAAATGTTACTAACAGTATTGAATTAGGACGGAGAAACTAGTTGTTAGCATGGTCAAAACTCAAACAATAAACTATATTTAATTGTTTTTTATATATTTCTTTGTGCCTCAAACTATAAACTATATATATAATTTATTTGGGATAGTTGGCTATTCTGATAGGGTGGGATGAGGAATTCTGAAACAGAATAACAGTTAAATTATACGAAAAATAAAATAGACAGAACTTTACCAACTCCATCTTACCACATATAGCTAATATAGCATACGTAAAAGTTTAAAAATATAATTTATTTCAGTTGATTCCTGATTTTTTATTAAGGCTTTATTGATAACTTATAACCTCATTTCAGGCTATGATATTGTAGATTCGTAATAACCCAAAATTCTGCTTGTCATTTGAACAAAATTTCAATAAATGTCAATTATGAATCCAAAATAGTCAAACAGTTCGTGGTAACGAACTGTAAGTAAGGAGCGACCCGGCTCAATGGTAACCGAAATTCTAAAAACCTGAATTTTGGTACCAATAGATACCTCAAAAGAATCGGATTTTAATTTTGATTTCAAATATATAAGTTTCATCAAGTTTAATTTTACCCATCAAAAGTTACGCGCCTGAGAAAATTTGGCTGATTTTTGAAAAAGGGGGGAAAGACCCCCTAAAAGTTATAGAACCTTAGTGAAATTCACACCATCATATTCAGCGTATCAGAGAAAACCCTACTGTAGAGGTTTCAAGCTTCTATCTACAAAAATTTGGAATTTTGCATTTTTTGCCAGAAGAAAGATCACGGATGCGTGTTTATTTGTTTGTTTGTTTGTTTTTTGTTGGTTCTTTTTTCCCAGGGGTAATCGTATTGACCCAGTGGTCCTAGAATATCGTAAGAGGGCTCATTTGAACGGAAATTAAAAGTTCTAGTGCCCTTTTTAAGTGACCAAAAAAAATGGAGGGCAACTAGGCCCCCTCCCACGCTCATTTTTTTTTCAAAGTCACCCAATTAAAATTTTTAGATAGCCATTTTGTTTAGCATAGTCGAAAATCTGATAAATATGTCTTTTACAATGACTTAATCCCCCACAGTTCCCAGGGGAAGGGCTGCAATTTATGAACTTTGCCCATTGCTTGCATATTGTATTGGTTATTGGGAAGTATACATACATTTTCAGGAAGAATTTTTTTTGGTGAGGGGGGGGGGAGGGGGGCTTTAGGAGGGGGTTACTTGGAATAATCTTTCCGTAGAGGATGTTTCTTTGGGGTAAGGGACATTTCTATGAAGGGGGCGCCGGATTCCCAAGCATTATTTAAAAAACGATCAGAAATTAAATTAAAAAAAACAAGTTTTTTCAACTGAAAGTAAGAAGCAACATTAGAACTTAAAATGAACAGAAATTATTACGTATATGAGGGGTTTCTCTCCCAAGTCAATACCTCGCTCTTTACGCTACAGTTTTTTTAGTGCTTTCAAAAAAGTTATCTATTCTAATTAAACGGCCTTTGTGATTCAGGGGTGTGTTAATTAAATTTTTTTTTAACTTTTAACGTAAGGAGCGTGGTATTGAATAAGGGGAGAACCCCATCATATACGTAATAACATAAACGTAATAAAAAAAACAATAAAAAAAACAAGCGAAACGGCTCAATAGTAAGCGAAACTTTTAAAAACGGAACTTTGATGTCAATAAATGTATCAAAAGAATTGGTTTTGTAATGCTGATTCTAAATATATAAATTTTGTTAAGTTTAGTATTACTCATCAAAGGCTACAAGCTTGAGAAAAATGACCTGGTTTTTTAAATAGGGAGAAAACTTCCCCCAAGAGTGAAAGATTGTTAATGAAAATCACTGTCAGATTAGGTGTATCAGAAAAACCTATAACATATGTTTCAAGCTCATAACTGAAAAAATCTGCAACTTAGTATTTTTTTCCAGAAGAAAATTATACGACTATAGAAGTTCGTTACGTAAGTTAATTTGTAAATTACGTCAGAACCAAATTTAGAGACAGCCATTTAGCAAAAGAAAAGTAAAATTTTTATGCAAATTTTGTTTACTTATTCAATGACGGTGAGCCAAAATAAAAGCTGCATTAACTAAAAAACAATCAGAAAGTAAATAAAAAAAACAAGTTTTTTAAACTGAAAGTAAGGAGCAACATTAAAACTTAAGACAAACAGAAATTATTCCGTATGTGAAAGGGGCTTTCCCCTCCTCAACGCCTCGCTCTTTACGCTAAAGTTTGACTCTGTCTCACAACTTTATTTCTTAAAACAATAAAAAACTTTAGCGTAAAGAGCGAGGCGTTGAGGAGGGGACAGCCCCTTTCATATACGGAATGATTTCTGTTCGTTTTAAGTTTTAATGTCGCTCCTTACTTTCAGTTTAAAAAACTTGTTTTTTTTTATTTAATAAATATAAAATTCAATGTACCATGAAATCGATTGAGATCGCAAGATGACTTATATATCCAATTCCTATCAGTTTATCTTTTATGTATGTCCTATATTACCTTGAACATAACCAGGATTGCCAAAGAATATTTAAAAGGAGCTTAAAGTTTAAAATATAAACGTATATTAAACTGAGTGCCCTCTGTAATTAAGTTTGTTTGCAGTGATTCAAAATCTTTGTATCTAATGATTTATACATCAACTAAAGTTATGCTTGAAGATATTTCAATTTAATCTAATTTACGATAAAAATAAGCTTGACATGAAGTTTGCCTAACATTGAATTAGCCAAAAATCCTATCCAGGTGGAAACCCTGAACATGACAATGAAAATGTTAAACAAATAATTTCATTTTAAATTTTCAGAAGTATACACTATATTTTCACCTGAAGATACTGCTTTTGACCAGGCAACGATCGATTCTCTGCTTGCTGATGCAGATCTTCTTACCAGATTTCTAAACTATCACATGACTTCTGGGAATGTCACTCTCGCCTTGTTTGAAAATGATGCAACATTGACAACACTGGAAGGCACAACTGTACGCACTAATATCTATGAATCAGTAAGTTCATTTGCGTTGTACAAATCAAAAGTACTAATCATAAATAACTTAAAAATAAAGGGGTCCTGTGAATATTGGTGTAAATTCCGAAATAATCTTTGAGGGGCAAACTTATATATAAGGATAAGGAGATACATAATATAACAATTACATAATTATAATACTAAGGATAATTATATAGGAACTTTGCTATGGTTAAAACTGTTGGGGAGGAAAAATGAAAATCTGAGGTGAAACTGGGCCAAGATACGTTAGATAAAGATTTGGCGTAAGGAAATCCCCCCTCCCCCGTCCTGTAGTAATTTATGCCTTTGCCTGTAAGGCCTACATGATCAATTGCAATTTTTAAACAATAATACTTAAAAAAAAGTGACGACTATCAATTATTTTTGTCAATCGAAGGGGGGGGGCAATTGGCCCTTAGATTTTTTATTAATATCCCCTCCTCTTTATATGAAATACATTCTCTATATATTTTAATTCAAAATAATCGATAAGCAACACAATTGCTTCCCCACTCCTAGAACTTGACTGTATATTTGATCCCTCTCCTTACCCCTACAATTTTGTGAATTGAAGCCATTCCAGGCAAATGGTCACACATAATCAATTAAATTTCATGAGATGTATAATATTTTTTTTTCAATTATCTAGCATTTTCATGATGTGTAATATACTGAAAGAAGTAATTACGAAACATTTTTATCCTCAAGTCTTTAACCACTTTTAGATTCTAAACCAATTGTCAGGATATTTCACCCTCTAAGTTTAAAGGGAGTTTAGTGAATAAACAAACAAAATAATTTACAATAAAAGAAATTAAAATATAAGTTCAAAGAAAGGAAAACGAGCAAGCAGTCGAATATTATAAATTAGGCTTCATGAAAGAAAAATATTTTATTTTATTATCCAAGTGCTATAAGGATGTTTAACACGCATAAAAATAACTTGAACTTGAAAATGTAGATAATTCTAGGTGCCCTCCCTTGCATAATTGATGTGTTGACTGTGCTATTTAGTGGAAACTAAATAACAACAACATTTTTCATTAGCTTTTTCATTACTATAATTAAATACAAACTAAGGCTTGTATTTATGGACACCATATTTTAAACAGAGAAATTTCCATTTCAGGTTAACCTTTACACTTCTAGTGTCCAATATGGTGTCATAGATTTGGTTGAATTTACTGATATGTAGTGGTAAAACTTTGACCCTGTCTTTGATTTTTGCTGAACTGGTGAATTTTGACTTCCCATTTTTTAATTTATTGCTGAATTGCGGCTTACAATTTCTGATGTGCTATTTGTGGTTTTCATCGCACTATTTGTTGCTAATTAAATTTCTTGATATGCGTAAAAAATTAGAAATGGAAAATAAGTAAAATCGTAAGTGTTACAATAGGTTTTTATTTGTTTTAAGAAGCTGAATTACAGAAGCTTAATTCTAAATGATTTATTCTAATTAATCTAAACCTTACCCAAGATCAAAGTCTACTCGACGGACAACGGTAGGCAACTGGGTTAAAAATCTTAAGACAGTTTAACCGTATCATCGTATCATTATCGTCACCATATTTGCGCAGGGATAAATTGAACAGTACCTTAATTGCTCTCAATTTCTTGTATCTGAGTTATATCGATTTATTTTATGTCTGCAGAGTAATTGCGCTTAATTTTTATGCTACTCTATTGACTTTTTTCTAACTTTCCTGCAGGCCTATACTGTCAATGGGGCAGCCGTTACAATGCCAGATGAATGGGCAGATAATGGTATGGTACAAGTTATCAACAAAGTTCTCTACCCTATTCCAGTTGGAGTAATTCCGACTGTACTTGCTGCTGATTCAGAAGGTCGATTTACAACTCTTTCAATGTGTATCGAATTGTCTGGTCTTTCAGGAGTCCTAACTGGTAAGATTTTGCTATTTTTAAAATATGTTTACACTAATACTACTACTACTACTACTACTAACAACAACTCATCGCACCACCAAGTCCCCTGAGGCCGACACAGCCACGCAAGGTCCTTCTTCAGCACAATCTGTTCAACGCTTTCCTCTTTACACCCTCCCAGGAAGTTTCCATTTCCCTTAAATCCTTCTTTACGACATCCTCCCACCCCAACCAAGGACGACCTACTTTCTCTTTAGCCCTAGGTGGTTGGTCGAAAAGGACGATCTTTGACAACCTGTCATTCTTCATCCGAAAAACATGCCCTAGTCATCTCAACCCAACTCTCATCATAACCCTAGAAATCGGGATTGAACCAAACGTAACCTATTGTTTGAAATATGGTCAGCAAGTATGGCACCCAAAAGAATCCGTAGATAATTTCTCTGGAAAACATCTACCAAATTTTTATCTGTTCCTCGGAGTGCCCAAGGTTCAGAACCATATTGACCACTCTTATTACTGTAGCTTCCAGTATTCTGATCTTGGCTTGCAGACTTAACTTCCTATTTTCCGAAACTTTATATAACTGTGAAAAAAAACCTGGGCCTTGGCTATTCTACTTTTAACATCTTCACTGTCCCCACCGTCTTTACAAATAATTAATTAAAAAAAAACTTTTTCGACAAAATGAGTTTTTCAACGAAAAGTAAAGAAGTCCATTAAAAAAAAATGAGCAAAAATAAAATCAAATAATCTACCAAGCTCGAAACTATCACAAATCAGCATTGATAAATAAATGAAACCCAAAACGAACAGAAATTAAAATAAATAACCGAGTCAAACTCAAAACGAGCAGAAATTAACATAAGTTGGGTGCAAAACCCCTATGCCTTCCCAAGGCCAGAACAAATTTTGTACTTTTCTGAAAAAACATAAGTGTTTACTTTTTTAACTTTAATAAATAAAATAATTTTAACATTTTGATTACAAATATCAGTATATGTGTATTAAACTGACAATGCACATTCATTTGTATTTTTTCTGTAAAGTTCAATTTTTGTTCTGGCCTTGGGAAGGCATAGGGGTTTTGCGCCCAACTTATGTTAATTTCTGCTCGTTTTGACTCGGTTATTTATTGTAATTTCTGTTCGTTTTGGGTTTCATTTATTTATCGATGCTGATTTGTGGTAGTTTCGAGCTTGGTAGATCATTTGATTTTATTTTTGCTCATTTTTGTTTGATGGAGTTCTTTACATTTCTTTGAAAAAATTATTTTGTGGAAAAAGTTTTCTTAATTAATTTCTATTCGTTTTATATTGACATAGTCTTTTCAGGAAAAAAGAAAATAGCACTTTAAATCTTTTCGTTTTTTAAGACTTTATAGTTTGGCCTGCTATTTTTATGCTGGATAAAATTTTCAGCAATTTTTAACAACATTCACCATTTTAAAAGTCTCGACACAAATAGTACTGTTTGATTAATTTTCAAACCTCCTCAAGTTGACCTGAAATAGAAAACTTGGTACCACTCCAAAAAAAACCTGTTTACTTTGTTTGATAGATTGGATACACTTACGCTATTTTGATTTGGTTAAATTTTAAGAGCAGAAGTAGCCTCGAAAGTTAGAACATAATACCCTCAGTCGTTCTTGGGATACTGCTTAGATGTCTTACTGGAATTTAGCATTATCAAAATGCATTTTGATTTAATCTTAAGGCAACATTTCGTTTTTAAACATAATGGGCCAATGGGAGGGTGGGAGTGGAAGGGGGATTCGTTGCCCTCCAATCACTTTCGACTATTAAAAAGGGCATCAACCCTTTCTATTTTCAATCGAATGAGCCCCTTTCAAAGTTCCCACGACAACTCCTTCGATACGAAGTGCCCTGGTCTAAACAACAACAACAACAAAAATATTACTAATCACTTTCGACTGTTAAAAAGGGCACTAGCCTTTGATTTTTCAATCGAACTAGCCTTTTTTGAAGTTTCTACGACAACGCCTACTATAAAAACCTTATATGCGCCCAGGACATAACTTAAAACCCTTGCCCTGAGAGCTGTGGGGGAGTGTCCTTCTCAAAAACATATTTTCTATCTGGAAATCCACTAGCTTACGCTAAACAAAATGGCTATCTAAAAATTTTGATTGGATGTGTTTGGGAAAATGATGGACGTGGGGTGGGGGCTAGTTTTCCTCCAATTACTTTCGACTATCAAAAAGGGTACTAGCCCTTTGAATTTCCAATCGAATGAGCCTGTTTTGAAGTTTCTACGACAACGCTTTCTATAAAAACCGTATATGCCCCCAGGGCATAACTTAAAACTCTTGCCCCGAGGGTTGTGGGTGAGTGTCCTACTCAAAAATATATTTTCTATCTGGAAATCAAGTATGCTGACCGAAATGTCTATCTTAAGATTGTGATTGGATGTGTTGGGGGACTGATGGGCGTGGGGGGGGCTAGTTGCCCTCCAATCACTTTTGACTATTAAAAATGATACAAGCCCTTTGAATTTCCAATCGAATGAGCCTGTTTTGAAGTTTCTATGACAGCACCTTCTATAAAAACCTTATATGCCCCCAGGGCATAACTTAAAACCCTTGCCCTGAGGGTTGTGGGGGAGTATCCTCCTCAACAATATATTTTCTATCTGGAAATCAACTACGCTGAACAAAATGGCTACCTCAAAATTTTGATTGGATGTGTTGGGGGGAATGATGGGGGTGGGGGGGGGGGCTAGTAGCCCTCCAATCACTTTCGACTATTAAAAGGGTACTAGCCCGTTGAATTTCCAACTGAATGAGCCCTTTTGAAGTTTCTACGACAGCGCTTTCAATAAAAACTTTATATGCCCCCAGGGCATAACTTAGAACCCTTGCCCTGATGGTCGTGGGGGAGTGTCCTCCTCAAAAACATATTTTATATCTGAAAATCAAGTACGCTGAACAAAATGGCTATCTCAAGAGTTTGATTGGATGTGTTTGGGGGAAGGATGGGCGTGGGGGGGGAGGGGGCTAGTTGCCCTCGAATCACTTTTGATTATTAATAAGGGCACTAAGCCTTTGAATTTTCAATGAAACGAGCCTTGTTCGAATTTTCTACGACAACGCCTTCTATAAAAACCCTATATGCCCCCAGGGCATAACTTAAAACCCTTGCTCTGAGGGTTGTGGGGGAGTGTCCCCTCAAAAACATGTTTTCTATCTTGAAATAAAATATGTTGAACAGAAAGGCTATCTCAAAATTTTTATTGTATGTATTTGGAAGACTGACGGGCGTGTGGGGGGGGGGCTAGTTGACATCCAATCACATTCGACTATTAAAAAGGGAACTCGCCCTTTGAATTTCCAATCGAATAAGCCGTTTTTGAAGTTTCTACAACAACACCTTCTATAAAAACCTTATATGCCCCCAGGGCATAACTCAAAACCCTTGCCCTGAGGGTTATGGGGGAGTGTCCTCCTCAAGAACATATTTTCTATCTGGAAATCAACTACGCTGAACAAAATAGGTATCTCAAAATTTTGATTGGATGTATTTGGGGGAATGATGGGCGTAAGGGGGGGGGGCTAGTTGCCCTCCAATCACTTTCGACTATTAAAAAGGGTACTAGACCTTTGAATTTCCAATCGAATGAGCCTGTTTTGAAGTTTCTACGACAACGCCTTCTATAAAAACCTTATGAGCCCCCAGGGCATAACTTAAAACCCCTGCCCTGAGGGTTGTGGCGGAGTGCCCTCCTCAAAAACATATTTTCTATTCGGAAATCAACTACGCTGAACAAAATGGCTATCTCAAAATTTTGATTGGATGTGTTTGGGGGAATGATGGGCATGGGGGGCGGGCTAGTTGCCCTCCAATCACTTTTGACTATTAAAAAGGGCACTAGCCACTCCAATTTCCAATCGAATGAGCCCTTTTCGAAGTTTCTTCGACAACTCCTTCGATACGAAGTGCCTGGGTATAAATAACCAAAAAACAACACATTGTGCCCACATCGTTCTTTACTTAGGCAGCGCTAGCACGCCTAAGTAATTTTTTTGTAATCTAACTAATCAAACTAATCTTTTTGTTTTTCGTACATAAGAACCTCAGTTTAAGCAGAGATACTGAGACGTTTAAAAAACCCTGTTTAGGAGAACTTAAGAAAAAGAGTTTCAACTGATATTCGTTTTTTTTAATCTCGTTCTCGCCCTTCAGCCACTCCAAAGCTCTAACCCTATCCAAGGCATTTGCCAAATATTTTTCTAGCCATTTGGTTTCTTCTTTCATGGACAAAAATGTTTTAGGGGACACTTTATATAATCAGGGAAAGTTCTCCCTTCTAACCACAGTGCCTTTTTGTCTCTTCATTTGATGTTCCTGAACGAGAATGGTTAACATTGGAGATACATTAGAGACAGCGGTGGTCAAATACTTTCAAAATTAGGCTTTTAAGTGTCATCTTTCATAAACATTTTGTCATAACGCTGATTTCTAGTCAACGTAAGAAAGTAAGAAAGACCACCCAAGCATTTTAAATACGTGAATGTACTTCTCTCTTCAACCCTCCGTCATTCGGTATTTAGACCCTAAACATTTAACCTCCTACATACGACCTTACCAGCTCTCCTTCAATAGCGACCGGATCTTATTTTCTAAGGGCAAACACCGGGTCTTGTGACTTACCTACATAAACTGCATCGGAAATTTTGAAGCTTGAAATGCTTTTTCGTCAAATATTGTAAGTCAGCTGCCTTAGGAAATCCAGGCCTACAGCCTCTTTTGGGATCTCCATATTTCACAGCATTAAGATTTAATGAATTGTAACCAGGAGAGTGTGATCTTTCCTGGTAGTTTTTATTTCTCTCCATAGTTACCTTGTATTTTCCATCCTGGTAAATCTAGGATAGACTTGAACTTGGAAATTAAAATCGATAAAAAAAATGTAATTTTTTTCCCGTTGAAGGTGGCCCATTGACCCTCTTTGCTCCAACTAATGCAGCATTTGATGCTCTGCCAGAAGGTGTGCTTGATGCTCTTCTTTCACAACCTGAAGGAGCATTAAAAAAAGTTCTTCTTGGCCACCTGGCTCCTACTTCTATTTTTGCCACTGGGGTGACAAGTGGGGAAGTTCCATCTGCCTCAGATGATAACCTAGTTCTCAACGTTGGACCTGGTGAGTTTTGAGCTTTTATATAATTTGTGAAGTGTCTTGTCATAACTGGAAAACGACTTAAATAAGGATTCTTAATTTTTGAACATGATGTTTTTGGAATTTTGGTCATAATGTTGTGGATGACAACATTTTGGGCATTTTTTTCCAAACACTTCCGTGAGCTAATCACATTATACCTTATTTCTGGAGGTAGAATTAACAGTTACTTTTAAATCGTGTTGGTTTTATAACTTTCTGTGCGCTACTTTAAGCCAGTAAACATAATTAAAAGCTAAATTCTACCTAATTAGTGGGAAAATTTAAATCCGTTAAATAAAAATGAGAAGTTCTGAGTCACAAAGTAGCTCATTTCTTTTTGTTTAAATTTACAATTAGAAACTCTTATTGACACTGGAAATATATTACCTCTTTGTCGTTAAAAATCTTCTGCACATCATACTTACTAATTTTCATCATTATTTTAAAGCAGGACTAGGTAGGCCTACTTACATTGTTCTTACATTGATTTGAATAAACTATTGGACAAGCCCTTGCAAATGAAAGTTCGTTGAAGTGACAGAAGGGAAATGGCTTGTTCCCCCCCCCCCCCTCCCACCCCATAGACTACAATTGGTACTACTACTTTGCTAATCAGGCTTACCATGGGAACCAAGTTTTTTAGACTACCCAGGATCATCCGAAAACACTGGTTTAAAAGATTGAAAGCCAAACTTGCCTATGATGACAAAATCAAAGAAGTAAATCCTGAAAATAACTTTTTTGGAAGATGGAAGAAAAAGAAGCAGAACAACAATCAAACGAACATATACTATGCACTTTTTACATAAGGGTGGGGTGGAGTGTTTAGTTGATTTTTGGGCAAGAGGGGGGGGGTGGCAAGAAGGGTAGTTACATATAAGGTCTTTCAAAATCTCTTTGCTTTGTCGGCCCTACTGTATTTTGCAAAATTGTCAATTAATTTCAGTTTTTTTCCTATTTGTACGAATTTACGACTTGCCCCAGAAAATACCAGGAAATTAAATCAATTTTAATCGTTGTATTTTTGGTAGAATTCATGTTTTTCCTTTTTCTTCGTTCATTCAGCATATTGAAAGTATCTTCTAAAATATCAGCAGCAAATAAATGATCACATAAAAAAAAAAATTTAAACCTTGATATTTTATTTATATATCCCGTAGGATTTTGTTTGTCCTCCACTTAAATAGCCTTAAATCCCTGATCTATCACTTAGAATAGACCAAGATATACAACAAAATGTGTTTAGAATTGATAAAAAGAAAGAATTTACAGCATTGAACTTTAATGGTTTAAACTTATTCAGCTTTACATATTTTAAATTAGGATCAAAATTCGATTCTATTGATGCATCTATTATTATCAAAATTTCTGCTTTTTAGAGTTTAACCCTGCTATTCCTTACTTAGAGTTTGTTACCACAAAATGTTTGATAAGGTCTATTAGGTTGCTGTGAAAGAAAATGGGAAGTGGGTATAACAGGAACAGGTTTTTTTTTTCGGGATCTACATATTTTAGAGCAATTGAGTAGGTTCATATTATGGTATATAGGGTGTAACTAATTTAGATTTTTAACATGCTTAAGCTTTATTTTAAAGCTATTTTGTATTGGCACCATCATTTGAATCGTTTTGAAGAACCTGTGCGGCAAAATCTCAGAGAGATTGTACGTTTAGTTGCTGGTTTTTCACATAATTCACCTGGTGGTACGTTTCTTTCAAATTTGGCCCACCTGAAATTTCCTCCTTCCCTTAAAAATAGGCTTATGCATTTGTACTCAAAAGGCTTTTTTGTCGCAAAAATATAAAAAAAGAAGCTAAATGAAATATATCTTATAATACATAGTCAATGATAATCCTGTTGTGGTAGAGCCATACCACAGTTAGTTCATGCTGTTAATAAAAAACAAGCTTAATATATAATCCTAGTCCTTCTTTATTTTTAATTTCTCAGTTCCATTACAAATGTACAAGGCTCAATTGCTCTAAAATATGTAGATCCCGAAAAAAAAAACCTGTTCCTGTTATACCCACTTCCCATTTTCTTTCACAGCAACCTAATAGACCTTATCAAACATTTTGTGGTAACAAACTCTAAGTAAGGAATAGCAGGGTTAAACTCTAAAAAGCAGAAATTTTGATAATAATAGATGCATCAATAGAATCGAATTTTGATCCTAATTTAAAATATGTAAAGCTGAATAAGTTTAAACCATTAAAGTTCAATGCTGTAAATTCTTTCTTTTTATCAATTCTAAACACATTTTGTTGTATATCTTGGTCTATTCTAAGTGATAGATCAGGGATTTAAGGCTATTTAAGTGGAGGATAATCAAAATCCTACGGGATATATAAAGAAAATATCAAGGTTTAAATTTTTTTTTTTATGTGATCATTTATTTGCTGCTGATATTTTAGAAGATACTTTCAATATGCTGAATGAACGAAGAAAAAGGAAAAACATGAATTCTACCAAAAATACAACGATTAAAATTGATTTAATTTCCTGGTATTTTCTGGGGCAAGTCGTAAATTCGTACAAATAGGAAAAAAACTGAAACTAATTGACAATTTTGCAAAATACAGTAGGGCCGACAAAGCAAAGAGATTTTGAAAGACCTTCTATGTAACTACCCTTCTTGCCGCCCCCCCCCTCTTGCCCAAAAATCAACTAAACACTCCACCCCACCCTTATGTAAAAAGTGCATAGTATATGTTCGTTTGATTGTTGTTCTGCTTCTTTTTCTTCCATCTTCCAAAAAAAGTTATTTTCAGGATTTACTTCTTTGATTTTGTCATCATAGGCAAGTTTGGCTTTCAATCTTTTAAACCAGTGTTTTCGGATGATCCTGGGTAGTCTAAAAAACTTGGTTCCCATGGTAAGCCTGATTAGCAAAGTAGTAGTACCAATTATAGTCTATGGGGTGGGAGGGGGGGGGGAACAAGCCAGTTCCCTTCTGTCACTTCAACGAACTTTCATTTGCAAGGGCTTGTCCAATAGTTTATTCAAATCAATGTAAGAACAATGTAAGTAGGCCTACCTAGTCCTGCTTTAAAATAATGATGAAAATTAGTAAGTATGATGTGCAGAAGATTTTTAACGACAAAGAGGTAATATATTTCCAGTGTCAATAAGAGTTTCTAATTGTAAATTTAAACAAAAAGAAATGAGCTACTTTGTGACTCAGAACTTCTCATTTTTATTTAACGGATTTAAATTTTCCCACTAAATAGGTAGAATTTAGCTTTTAATTATGTTTACTGGCTTAAAGTAGCGCACAGAAAGTTATAAAACCAACACGATTTAAAAGTAACTGTTAATTCTACCTCCAGAAATAAGGTATAATGTGATTAGCTCACGGAAGTGTTTGGAAAAAAATGCCCAAAATGTTGTCATCCACAACATTATGACCAAAATTCCAAAAACATCATGTTCAAAAATTAAGAATCCTTATTTAAGTCGTTTTCCAGTTATGACAAGACACTTCACAAATTATATAAAAGCTCAAGACTCACCAGGTCCAACGTTGAGAACTAGGTTATCATCTGAGGCAGATGGAACTTCCCCACTTGTCACCCCAGTGGCAAAAATAGAAGTAGGAGCCAGGTGGCCAAGAAGAACTTTTTTTAATGCTCCTTCAGGTTGTGAAAGAAGAGCATCAAGCACACCTTCTGGCAGAGCATCAAATGCTGCATTAGTTGGAGCAAAGAGGGTCAATGGGCCACCTTCAACGGGAAAAAAATTACATTTTTTTTATGGATTTTAATTTCCAAGTTCAAGTCTATCCTAGATTTACCAGGATGGAAAATACAAGGTAACTATGGAGAGAAATAAAAACTACCAGGAAAGATCACACTCTCCTGGTTACAATTCATTAAATCTTAATGCTGTGAAATATGGAGATCCCAAAAGAGGCTGTAGGCCTGGATTTCCTAAGGCAGCTGACTTACAATATTTGACGAAAAAGCATTTCAAGCTTCAAAATTTCCGATGCAGTTTATGTAGGTAAGTCACAAGACCCGGTGTTTGCCCTTAGAAAATAAGATCCGGTCGCTATTGAAGGAGAGCTGGTAAGGTCGTATGTAGGAGGTTAAATGTTTAGGGTCTAAATACCGAATGACGGAGGGTTGAAGAGAGAAGTACATTCACGTATTTAAAATGCTTGGGTGGTCTTTCTTACTTTCTTACGTTGACTAAAAATCAGCGTTATGACAAAATGTTTATGAAAGATGACACTTAAAAGCCTAATTTTGAAAGTATTTGACCACCGCTGTCTCTAATGTATCTCCAATGTTAACCATTCTCGTTCAGGAACATCAAATGAAGAGACAAAAAGGCACTGTGGTTAGAAGGGAGAACTTTCCCTGATTATATAAAGTGTCCCCTAAAACATTTTTGTCCATGAAAGAAGAAACCAAATGGCTAGAAAAATATTTGGCAAATGCCTTGGATAGGGTTAGAGCTTTGGAGTGGCTGAAGGGCGAGAACGAGATTAAAAAAAAACGAATATCAGTTGAAACTCTTTTTCTTAAGTTCTCCTAAACAGGGTTTTTTAAACGTCTCAGTATCTCTGCTTAAACTGAGGTTCTTATGTACGAAAAACAAAAAGATTAGTTTGATTAGTTAGATTACAAAAAAATTACTTAGGCGTGCTAGCGCTGCCTAAGTAAAGAACGATGTGGGCACAATGTGTTGTTTTTTGGTTATTTATACCCAGGCACTTCGTATCCAAGGAGTTGTCGAAGAAACTTCGAAAAGGGCTCATTCGATTGGAAATTGGAGTGGCTAGTGCCCTATTTAATATTCGAAAATGATTGGAGGGCAACTAGCCCCCCCCATGCCCATCATTCCCCTAAACACATCCAATCAAAATTTTGAGATAGCCATTTTGTTCAGCGTAGTTGATTTCCGAATAGAAAATATGTTTTTGAGGAGGGCACTCCGCCACAACCCTCAGGGCAGGGGTTTTAAGTTATGCCCTGGGGGCATATAAGGTTTTTATAGAAGGTGTTGTCGTAGAAACTTCAAAACAGGCTCATTCGATTGGAAATTCAAAGGGCTAGTACCCTTTTTAATAGTCGAAAGTGATTGGAGGGCATCTAGCCCCACCCCTTACGCCCATCATTCCCCCAAATATATCCAATCAAAATTTTGAGATACCCATTTTATTCAGCGTAGTTGATTTCCAGATAGAGAATATGTTTTTGAGGAGGAAACTCCCCCACAAACCATAGGGCAAAGGTTTTAAGTTCCGCCCTGGGGGTATATCTGGTTTTTATAGAAAGTGGTGTCGTAGCAATTTAAAAAAAGGCTCATTCGATTGGAAATTCAAAGGGCTAGTACGCTTTTTAATCGTAGAAAGTGATTGGAGGGCACCTAGCCCCCCCCCACGCCCATCAGTTCCCCAAACACCTCCAATCAAAATTTTGAGACAGCCAGTTTGATCAGCGGAGTTGATTTCCAGATAGAAAATATGTTTTCGAGGAGGACACTCCCCCACAACCCTCAGAGCAAGGGTTTTAAGTTATGCCCTGGAGGCATATAAGGTTTTTATAGAAGGTGTTGTCATAGAAACTTCAAAACAGGCTCATTCGATTGGAAATTCAAAGAGTTAGTGCCTTTTTTAATAGTCGAAAGTGATTGGAGGGCAACTAGCCCCCTCCCCCCCCCCCAAGCCCATCATTCCCCCAAACACATTCAATCAAACTCTTGAGATAGCCATTTTGTTCAGCGTACTTGATTTTCAGATATAAAATATGTTTTTGAGGAGGACACTCCCCCACGACCATCAGGGCAAGGGTTCTAAGTTATGCCCTGGGGGCATATAAAGTTTTTATTGAAAGCGCTGTCGTAGAAACTTCAAAAGGGCTCATTCAGTTGGAAATTCAACGGGCTAGTACCCTTTTAATAGTCGAAAGTGATTGGAGGGCTACTAGCCCCCCCCACGCCCATCATTTCCCCAAACACATCCACTCAAAATTTTGAGATAGCCATTTTGTTCAGCGTAGTTGATTTCTAGATATAAAATATATTTTTGAGGAGGATAATCCCCCACAACTCTCAGGGCAAGGGTTTTAAGTTATGCCCTGGGGGCATATAAGGTTTTTATAGAAGGTGTTGTCGTAGAAACTTCAAAACAGGCTCATTCGACTGGAAATCCAAAGGGATAGTACCCTATTTAATAGTCAAAAGTGATTGGAGGGCAACTAGCCCCCCCACGCCCATCATTCCCCCAACACATCCAATCACAATCTTGAGATAGCCATTTCGGTCAGCGTAGTTGATATCCAGATAGAAAATATATTTTTGAGTAGGATACTCCCCCACAACCCTCGGGGCAAGAGTTTTAAGTTATGCCCTGGGGGCATATAAGGTTTTTATTGAAAGGGTTGTCGTAGAAACTTAAAAAAAGCCTCATTCGATTGTAAATTCAAAGGGCTCCTACCCTTTTTAATCATCGTATGATATTGGAGGTCAACGAGCCCCCCCCCCCACGTCCATCATTCACCCAAACACATCCCATCAAAATTTTCAGATAGCCATTTTGTTTAGCGTAGGCTAGTTGATTTCCAGATAGAAAATATGTTTTTGAGTAGGAAACTCCCCCACAGCTCTCAGGGCAAGGGTTTTAAGTTATGCCCAGAGGGCATATAATGTTTTTATAGTAGGCGTTGTCGTAGAAACTTCAAAAAAGGCTAGTTCGATTGAAAAATCAAAGGCTAGTGCCCTTTTTAACAGTCGAAAGTGATTAGTAATATTTTTGTTGTTGTTGTTGTTTAGACCAGGGCACTTCGTATCGAAGGAGTTGTCGTGGGAACTTCGAAAGGGGATCATTCGATTGAAAATAGAAAGGGTTGATGCCCTTTTTAATAGTCGAAAGTGATTGGAGGGCAACTAATCCCCCTTCCACTCCCACCCTCCCATTGGCACATTATGTTTAAAAACGAAATGTTGCCTTAAGATTAAATCAAAATGCATTTTGATAATGCTAAATTCCAGTAAGACATCTAAGCAGTATCCCAAGAACGACTGAGGGTATTATGTTCCAGCTTTCGAGGCTACTTCTGCTCTTAAAATTTAACCAAATCAAAATAGTGCAAGTGTATCCAAGCTATCAAAGAAACTAAACAGATTTTTTTTTGGAATGGTATCAAGTTTTCCATTTCAGGTCAACTAGAGGAGGTATGACACTAAATTAAACAGTACTATTTGTGTCCAGATTTTTAAAAGGGTTCATATTATTAAAAATTGCTGAAAATTTTCCTCCGGCATACAAATAGAAGGCCAAACTACAAATTCTTAAAAAACGAAAATATTTAAAGTGTTATTTTTTCCCTTGAAAAGACTGTGTCAATATAAAACAAATAGAAATGAATTAAGAAAACTTTTTCCACAAAATAATTTTTTCAAAGAAATGTAAAGAACTCCATCAAACAAAAATGAGCAAAAATAAAATCAAATGATCTACCAAGCTCGAAACTACCACAAATCAGCATCGATAAATAAATGAAACCCAAAACGAACAGAAATTACAATAAATAACCGAGTCAAAACGAGCAGAAATTAACATAATTTGGGCGCAAAACCCCTATGCCTTCCCAAGGCCAGAACAAAATTTGAACTTTACAGAAAAAATACAAATGAATGTGCATTGTCAGTTTAATACACATATACTGATATTTGTAATCAAAATGTTAAAATTATTTGATTTATTAAAGTTAAAAAAGTAAACACTTATGTTTTTTCAGTAAAGTACAAAATTTGTTCTGGCCTTGGGAAGGCATAGGGGTTTTGCACCCAACTTATGTTAATTTCTGCTCGTTTTGAGTTTGACTCGGTTATTTATTGTAATTTCTTTTCGTTGTGGGTTTCATTTATTTATCAATGCTGATTTGTGATAGTTTCGAGCTTGGTAGATTATTTGATTTTATTTTTGCTCATTTTTTTTTAATGGACTTCTTTACTTTTCGTTGAAAAACTCATTTTGTCGAAAAATTTTTTTTTTAATTAATTATTTGTAAAGACGGTGGGGACAGTGAAGATGTTAAAAGTAGAATAGCCAAGGCCCAGGTTTTTTTTCACAGTTATATAAAGTTTCGGAAAATAGGAAGTTAAGTCTGCAAGCCAAGATCAGAATACTGGAAGCTACAGTAATAAGAGTGGTCAATATGGTTCTGAACCTTGGGCACTCCGAGGAACAGATAAAAATTTGGTAGATGTTTTCCAGAGAAATTATCTACGGATTCTTTTGGGTGCCATACTTGCTGACCATATTTCAAACAATAGGTTACGTTTGGTTCAATCCCGATTTCTAGGGTTATGATGAGAGTTGGGTTGAGATGACTAGGGCATGTTTTTCGGATGAAGAATGACAGGTTGTCAAAGATCGTCCTTTTCGACCAACCACCTAGGGCTAAAGAGAAAGTAGGTCGTCCTTGGTTGGGGTGGGAGGATGTCATAAAGAAGGATTTAAGGGAAATGGAAACTTCCTGGTAGGGTGTAAAGAGGAAAGCGTTGAACAGATTGTGCTGAAGAAGGACCTTGCGTGGCTGTGTCGGCCTCAGGGGACTTGGTGGTGCGATGAGTTGTTGTTAGTAGTAGTAGTAGTAGTAGTATTAGTGTAAACATATTTTAAAAATAGCAAAATCTTACCAGTTAGGACTCCTGAAAGACCAGACAATTCGATACACATTGAAAGAGTTGTAAATCGACCTTCTGAATCAGCAGCAAGTACAGTCGGAATTACTCCAACTGGAATAGGGTAGAGAACTTTGTTGATAACTTGTACCATACCATTATCTGCCCATTCATCTGGCATTGTAACAGCTGCCCCATTGACAGTATAGGCCTGCAGGAAAGTTAGAAAAAAGTCAATAGAGTAGCATAAAAATTAAGCGCAATTACTCTGCAGACATAAAATAAATCGATATAACTCAGATACAAGAAATTGAGAGCAATTAAGGTACTGTTCAATTTATCCCTGCACAAATATGGTGACGATAATGATACGATGATACGGTTAAACTGTCTTAAGATTTTTAACCCAGTTGCCTACCGTTGTCCGTCGAGTAGACTTTGATCTTGGGTAAGGTTTAGATTAATTAGAATAAATCATTTAGAATTAAGCTTCTGTAATTCAGCTTCTTAAAACAAATAAAAACCTATTGTAACGCTTACGATTTTACTTATTTTCCATTTCTAATTTTTTACGCATATCAAGAAATTTAATTAGCAACAAATAGTGCGATGAAAACCACAAATAGCACATCAGAAATTGTAAGCCGCAATTCAGCAATAAATTAAAAAATGGGAAGTCAAAATTCACCAGTTCAGCAAAAATCAAAGACAGGGCCAAAGTTTTACCACTACATATCAGTAAATTCAACCAAATCTATGACACCATATTGGACACCAGAAGTGTAAAGGTTAACCTGAAATGGAAATTTCTCTGTTTAAAATATGGTGTCCATAAATACAAGCCTTAGTTTGTATTTAATTATAGTAATGAAAAAGCTAATGAAAAATGTTGTTGTTATTTAGTTTCCACTAAATAGCACAGTCAACACATCAATTATGCAAGGGAGGGCACCTAGAATTATCTACATTTTCAAGTTCAAGTTATTTTTATGCGTGTTAAACATCCTTATAGCACTTGGATAATAAAATAAAATATTTTTCTTTCATGAAGCCTAATTTATAATATTCGACTGCTTGCTCGTTTTCCTTTCTTTGAACTTATATTTTAATTTCTTTTATTGTAAATTATTTTGTTTGTTTATTCACTAAACTCCCTTTAAACTTAGAGGGTGAAATATCCTGACAATTGGTTTAGAATCTAAAAGTGGTTAAAGACTTGAGGATAAAAATGTTTCGTAATTACTTCTTTCAGTATATTACACATCATGAAAATGCTAGATAATTGAAAAAAAAATATTATACATCTCATGAAATTTAATTGATTATGTGTGACCATTTGCCTGGAATGGCTTCAATTCACAAAATTGTAGGGGTAAGGAGAGGGATCAAATATACAGTCAAGTTCTAGGAGTGGGGAAGCAATTGTGTTGCTTATCGATTATTTTGAATGAAAATATATATAGAATGTATTTCATATAAAGAGGAGGGGAGATGAATACAAAATCTAAGGGCCAATTGCCCCCCCCCCTTCGATTGACAAAAATAATTGATAGTCGTCACTTTTTTTTAAGTATTATTGTTTAAAAATTTCAATTGATCATGTAGGCCTTACAGGCAAAGGCATAAATTACTACAGGACGGGGGAGGGGGGATTTCCTTACGCCAAATCTTTATCTAACGTATCTTGGCCCAGTTTCACCTCAGATTTTCATTTTTCCTCCCCAACAGTTTTAACCATAGCAAAGTTCCTATATAATTATCCTTAGTATTATAATTATGTAATTGTTATATTATGTATCTCCTTATCCTTATATATAAGTTTGCCCCTCAAAGATTATTTCGGAATTTACACCAATATTCACAGGACCCCTTTATTTTTAAGTTATTTATGATTAGTACTTTTGATTTGTACAACGCAAATGAACTTACTGATTCATAGATATTAGTGCGTACAGTTGTGCCTTCCAGTGTTGTCAATGTTGCATCATTTTCAAACAAGGCGAGAGTGACATTCCCAGAAGTCATGTGATAGTTTAGAAATCTGGTAAGAAGATCTGCATCAGCAAGCAGAGAATCGATCGTTGCCTGGTCAAAAGCAGTATCTTCAGGTGAAAATATAGTGTATACTTCTGAAAATTTAAAATGAAATTATTTGTTTAACATTTTCATTGTCATGTTCAGGGTTTCCACCTGCATAGGATTTTTGGCTAATTCAATGTTAGGCAAACTTCATGTCAAGCTTATTTTTATCGTAAATTAGATTAAATTGAAATATCTTCAAGCATAACTTTAGTTGATGTATAAATCATTAGATACAAAGATTTTGAATCACTGCAAACAAACTTAATTACAGAGGGCACTCAGTTTAATATACGTTTATATTTTAAACTTTAAGCTCCTTTTAAATATTCTTTTGGCAATCCTGGTTATGTTCAAGGTAATATAGGACATACATAAAAGATAAACTGATAGGAATTGGATATATAAGTCATCTTGCGATCTCAATCGATTTCATGGTACATTGAATTTTATATTTATTAAATAAAAAAAAACAAGTTTTTTAAACTGAAAGTAAGGAGCGACATGAAAACTTAAAACGAACAGAAATTATTCCGTAAATGAAAGGGACTGTCCCCTCCTCAACACCTCACTCTTTACGATAAATTTTTTTATTGTTTTAAAAAATAAAGATTTGAGACAGATACAAACTTTAGCTTAAAGAGCGAGACGTTGAGGAGGGGACAGCCCCTTTCATATACGGAATAATTTCTGTTTGTTTTAAGTTTTAATGTCGCTCCTTACTTTCAGTTTAAAAAACTTGTTTTTTTTATTTAATTTCTGATTGTTTTTTAGTTAATGCAGCTTTTATTTTAGCTCGCCGTCATTGAATAAGTAAACAAAATTTGCATAAAAATTTTACTTTTCTTTTGCTAAATGGCTGTCTCTAAATTTGGTTCTGACGTAATTTACAAATTAACTTACGTAACGAACTTCTATAGTCGTATATTTTTCTTCTGGAAAAAAAATACAAAGTTGTACATTTTTTCTGATATGAGCTTGAAAGATATTTTATACGTCTGTCTGATACACTTAATCTGACAATGTGATTTTCATTAAAAATTATTCAATCTTGGGGGATGTTCTCCTCCTATTAAAAAAATCAGGTAATTTATTTCAAGCTCGTAGCCTTTGACGAGTTATACTAAACTTAACAAAATTTATATATTTAGAATCAGCATTACAAAACCAATTCTTTTGATACATTTATTGACATCAAAGTTCCGTTTTTAAAAGTTTCGCTTACTATTGAGCCGTATCGCTTGTTTTTTTTATTGTTTTTTTTATTACGTTTATGTTATTAAGTATATGATGGGGTTCTCCCCTTAGTCAATAACACGCTCTTTACGCTAAAAGTTAAAAAAAAATTTAATTCACACACCCCTGAATCACAAAGGCCGTTTAATTAGAATAGATAACTTTTTTGAAAGCACTAAAAAAACTGTAGCGTAAAGAGCGAGGTATTGACTTGGGAGAGAACCCCCTCATATACGTAATAATTTCTGTTCGTTTTAAGTTCTAATGTTGCTTCTTACTTTCAGTTGAAAAAACTTGTTTTTCTTATATAATTTCTGATCGTTTTTTAAATAATGCTTGGGAATCCGGCGCCCCCTTCATAGAAATGTCCCTTACCCCAAAGAAACATCCTCTACGGAAAGATTATTCCAAGTAACCCCCTCCTAAAGCCCCCCTCCCCCCCCCCTCACCAAAAAAAATTCTTCCTGAAAATGTATGTATACTTCCCAATAACCAATACAATATGCAAGCAATGGGCAAAGTTCATAACTTGCAGCCCTTTCCCTGGGAACTGTGGGGGATTAAGTCATCGTAAAAGACATATTTATCAGATTTTCAACTATGCTAAACAAAATTGCTATCTCAAAATTTTAATTGGATGACTTTGAGAAAAAAATGAGCGTGGGAGGGGGCCTAGTTGCCCTCCATTTTTTTTGGTCACTTAAAAAGGGCACTAGAACTTTTAATTTCCGTTCCAATGAGCCCTCTTACGATATTCTAGGACCACTGGGTCAATACAATTACCCCTGGAAAAAAAAAACAAAAAAAAAACAAACAAACAAACAAATTAACACGCACCCGTGATCTCTCTTCTGGCAAAAAATGCAAAATTCCACATTTTTGTAGATAGGAGCTTGAAACCTCTACAGTAGAGTTCTCTGATAGGCTGAATATGATGGTGTGAATTTCATTCAGGTTCTATAACACTTTAAAGGGGGTCTTTCTCCCTTTTTTCAAAAATCAGCCAAATTTTCTCAGCCACGTAACTTTTGATGGGTAAGATTAAACTTGACCAAACTTATATATTTGAAATCAAAATTAAAATCTGATTCTTTTGATGTATCTATTGGTACCAAAATTCCGATTTTTAGAATTTCGGTTACCATTGAGCCGAGTTGCTCCTTACTTACAGTTCGTTACCACGAACTGTTTGACTATTTTGGATTCATAATTGACATTTATTGAAATTTTGTTCAAATGACAAGCAGAATTTTGGGTTATTACGAATCTACAATATCATAGCCTGAAATGAGGTTATAAGTTATCAATAAAGCCTTAATAAAAAATCAGGAATCAACTGAAATAAATTATATTTTTAAACTTTTACGTATGCTATATTAGCTATATGTGGTAAGATGGAGTTGGGAAAGTTCTGTCTATTTTATTTTTCGTATAATTTAACTGTTACTCCTGTTTCAGAATTCCTCATCCCACCCTATCAGAATAGCCAACTATCCCAAATAAATTATATATATAGTTTATAGTTTGAGGCACAAAGAAATATATAAAAAACAATTAAATATAGTTTATTGTTTGAGTTTTGACCATGCTAACAACTAGTTTCTCCGTCCTAATTCAATACTGTTAGTAACATTTTCGCTAAGAATTGTTTATCCGCCTTTTGAGTTATAATTTAAAAACATCTTGTATCCATTTATATTTTGATTCTTGTATTTTTTTCGTATAATCTGTCTGTTTCTTTGTTTTTGTGGAATTTCCCAGAGATGTTGTTTTGTGGAATTCAAAATAAAGTAGCATAATCTATTGTTCGAGACTGTGAATTCTCGAACAATGTTTCTGCCAAGACACAGTATCCACGTCCTAGTTCAAAATTGTTAGTAACATTTTCAATAAGAATTGCTTATCCGCGTTTTATTTATAATTTACAAACATCTTCTTACATATTTTTATATCAATCAATGTAATGAGATGGTGTGCTGAAAATTTTGATTTTTGTATTTTTCATACAATCCGTTTCTTTTTTGTGGAATCTCCCAAAGATGCTGTTTTGTGGAATTCAGAATAAACTAATATATTTCTTTTGTTCGAGATTGGGAACATGCTAAACATGTTTCCAATCCCTAACAAAGAACTTTAATCTAAGCAAAATACTTGAACAAAGCAAACATAGCTGCAGAAAAATGTTGGTGGACTCTAAGCGTTACATTCAAAACTTGAGACAAGACAATTAAACTTGCAATTTTATGCATTAAAAGAATAAATTCTGGTTTTAACGTTGGTTATATTGTTTTCCTTTTTCTATTCAGATGTTGTAATGTTAAATTTTGTGTCACATCCAAGGTTATGATGTTAATCATATGTTAGCGGAAACTATTGGTAGCAATTGTTGTAAGTCAACATCATATTTTTTGTAGCAAAGGAGTATATTGGCTACAACATGTGCAGCGAGAGCCAACTTTAATTTATAATTTTTTTGCTCTATTCTTAACTATTATTGAAGGATTAAATATCTTCATAGGATGAATATGCATTTTGAGATATGGTAATGCTTCACACTCATTTAACTTTTCGCTAAACTCAATGACAATCATCAAACAATTCTTGGTAACGGACAGTAAGCAAGGAGCGATGCGGCTCAATAGTAACCGAATCTGTAAGAAAAAGAGTCTTGATAATAATAGATACATTAAAGGAATCGAATCTTGATGCTTATTAAAAATATATAAAATTCATCAAGTTTAATGCTACCCATACAAAGTTACGAGCCTGAGAAAATTTGCCTAATTTTTGAAAAACGGGGAAAGACCCCTACAAAATCAAGTGACCTTACGAAAATCACACCATGAGATTCAGCATATCAGATAACCCTAGAGTAGAAGTTTTAATTTCCTATAAACAAAAATGTGGAATTTTGAATTTTTTGCCAGAAGCAAGATCATGTATGTGTGTTTATTTGTTTATTTTCCCATGGGGTGATCGTATCGAACCAATAACCCTAGAAAATCGAGAGAGGGCTTATTTGATTGGAAATCAAAAGTTCTAGTGTTCTTTTCAAGTTACCAAAAATATTAAAGGGCAGCTAGGGCAGCTCCAACCCCTCTATTTTATCCAAAACTGTTCGATCAAAATTTTGAGATAGCCATTTTTTCAGCATGGTCAAAAAATTTAATAACTATGTCTTTGAGGTGACTTGACCCCCCCCCAGCCCCCGGGGGAAGGGCTGCAACTTGTGAACTTTGCCCATTGCTTTCATATAGTATTGGCTATTGGGAAATATAAGGAATATTTTCGAGGGGGGTTTTTCTGGCGGGGGTGCTTACGTAGGATGATCTGTTGATTGAGTATATTTCCTGGGGGAAGGGAATTTTCCAAGGAGGTGGAGCTTGATTTCCAGAGATTAATTAAAAAACCATAAAAATTAATGAAAAAAAGAAGTTTTTTCATCTGAAAGTAAGGAGCAACGTTAAAACTTAAAAAGAACAGAAATTATTGAGTATGTGAGGGGATTACCTCCTACTCAGTACCTCGATATTTACGCTAAAGTATTTTTTTAATTAAAAAAAAACTTATTATTCTAATTAAACGATCCTTGTGTATCAGGAGTCTTTCTTAAATAATTGGAACAAAAAGTCCAACTTTAGCACAAAGAGCGAGGTACTGAGGACGAGGAAATACGCCCCTCATATACGTAATAGTTTCTGTTCGTTTTAAGTTTTAGTGTTAATCCTTACTTTCAGTTGAAAAAGTTTTTTTTTTTGTTTTCCTTAATTACCCAATGAATCCATGACTATTGGGTAAAGTCAATGACCTACTCAAAAATATCCTCAAAAGGGCGGGGGTAGTAGAAAAGATAATTAAAATGGAGTCACTAAACAAGGAAGAAACTAAATATATAAGGGATACAGAAAAGGTTATATGTCCTAAAAAAAATCCGCCAATGTTGAAAAATTATGCACCACAGTAGAGGGGGAGGTGCTACTCGTGTCACCCACCCCTGCTGCCATCTACAATTTAGTTTAATGCTGACGGGACATAATTTATTCAAGAATTATCGATCGAGTCTAATGTGGGTGTGTCAAGGTCAATCTATCTGTTGTTGTTTGGCCACGTGCGAATGACATGAGGGATGATTTACATAATCGATGGGGGTCTTATTGATTCACGAGCATGGGGATGACGGTACATAATTTATTCAAGGATTATCGATCGAGTCTAAGGTGGGTGTGTCAAGGTCAATCGATCTGTTGTTGTTGTTGTTTGGTCACGTGCGAATGTCATGAGGGGTGATTTACATAAACGATGGGGGAATTATTGATTCACAAGCATAGCACCTGTGAACTTGATTTACATAATCGCTAGGGGAAATTATTGATTCACGAAGGGGAGAATTAGGAAACATTAAGGCTTCTTTAATCTTAGGTCTGAGGAAGGGGGAATTAAGAAACAAACATGGCTTCATTGTTGTTTGGTTAGCTTAAACTGAGAAATAGCACCTGTGAACTTGATTTACATAATCGCTAGGGGAAATTATTGATTCACGAAGGGGAGAATTAAGAAACATTAAGGCTTCTTTAATCTTAGGTCTGAGGGATAAACATTCTTTAGTACAGAGAGAAAAATTAATATTCTATTTTTAAATAGAGCTTCATTGATCTTTAGTGTCAGGAATTATAGTTGACATCACATGTTATCTTGGAATTATGCGGGAGTCTAAAGAGATAGAAATTCTATTTTTAAATACGGCTTCACGGAGCTTTAAGTCGGAGAGATAAATTGATATTCTAACGAAACCCTAATAGTTTAGCTAGGAAAATTTATGAGATGAAGAGATTAACGTAGGAAAGGGTTTCCTAGAAATTTGAAATGCGTTAGCATAGAGATGCCAAACAAAAGGAACACGCTGAAATTATGTTTATGGATTATTTGGGTAAAACCGTTTTATCCATTTTATGGGATTATTTTGGCAAAACAGTTTGAGCCATTTGAAAGAAGATTTTAAGAAAGGTTTTAGAAGAGAATTTGAGGGTGAAACTCTGTGGTCGTTATAATACACAAGTTCCATTTGAACAGTGTTGTGAGGTCCCCTACCCCAACCCCAAAGGGTTCCAATCCCCCACCCCAACCCCGAAGGAAGCCCCCCGGTACTCAAAGGTCCCCCAAGCTCCCAAAGAGCCCCAGCCCCCCAAACGCCCTTCTCAGACCCTCAAAGGCCCTCCTCTGGTCCTCAAAGGGCCCCCGGACCCCCAAAGGGCCCCCGGACCACAGAGGCCCTCCCCCGGTCCTCAATGGTCCCCCGGGCTCCCAAAGAGCCACCGGCGCCCCCAAAGGCCCACCCAGACCCCCAAAGGCCATCCCCGGGCCCCCCAAAGGACCATCGAGCTCCCAAAGGACCAACGGGGTCCCAAAGGCCCTACACCGGCCCCAATGGTCTCCCAAAGGTCCCATAGAGCCCCAGCCCCCCAAACGCCTTCCTCAGACCCTCAAACGACATCCCCGGGCCCCCCCCCAAAGGCCCATCGAGCTCCCAAAGGACCAACGGGTCCCAAAGGCCCTCCACCGGTCCCCAAATGTCCTCCAGGCACCCAAAGGCCCTCCCTGTGCCACAAACGCCCCCCCAGCTCCCAAAGGGCCACCGGCGCCCCCAAAGGCCCCCCCCGGCCCCCCCAGGGCCCCCCCGGGCCCCCCAAAGGCCCATCGAGCTCCCAAAGGACCAACCGACCCCCCAAGGCCATCCCCCCGCCCCCAAATGTCCCTCCGGCCCCCCAAAGGCCCTCCCTGTGCCCCAAAGGCCCCCCGGGCCCTAACGGTCCCTCCGGACCCCCAACGGCCCTCCCGGTGCCCCCCCCCCCGGGCACCCGTCTTTCGTTGATGTGTGTTGTCTGAAACCTATGATTTGGGATGTGTAGTTTGCTACTTCAGGCTTTTCTGAGCTAAGGTTTCATAGTATATTCTAGGTTAATGTTGTCTGAAACCAATAGTTTGGGATGTGTAGTTTGCTATTTTTGACTTTTCTGAGCTAGGTTTCTTAGTCTTTCGTTGGTGTATGTTGACTGAAACCGATGATTTGGGATATGTCGTTTGCTATTTTTGACTTTTCTGAGCTGGATTTCTTAGTCTTTCATAGGTGTGTGTTGTCTGAAACCTATGATTTGGGAGGTGTGGATTGCTAATTTTGACTTTTCTGAGCTTGATTTCTTAGCCTTTCATAGGAGTTTGTTGTCTGAAAGCTATAGTTTGGGATGACTAGTTTGCTATTTTTGACTTTTCTGAGCTAGGTTTCTTAGCCGTTCATAGGTGAGTGTTGTCTGAAACCTATGATTTGGGATATGTAATTTGCTATTTCCGACTTTTCATAACCAGATTTCTGAGTCTTTCGTTGGTGTGTTGTGTCTGAAAACGATGATTTAGGTTGTGTTGGTTGCTATTTTCTGAAATTTCTGAGCTGGATTTCTTAGCAATTCGTAGGTGACTGTTGACTGAAACCTCTGATTTGGGAGGGTTAGTTTTCTATTTTTGACATTTCTGAGATGGATTTTTTATTCATTCGTAGGTGTGGGTTGACTGAAGCCTATGATTTGGGAGGTGTAGTTTGCTTTTTGGACTTTTCAGAGCTAGGATTCGTAGTCACTCATAGGTGTTTGTTGTCTGAAACTTCGAGTTTGGGATGACTAGTTGGCTATTTCAGACTTTTCTGAGCTAAGGTTTCTTAGTATTTTGTAGGTGAATGCTGTCTGAAACCTATAGTTTGGGATACGTAAATTACTCTTTTGGGGTTTTCAGAGTTGGATTTCTTAGTCTTTCATAGGCGTGTGGTGTCTGAAACCTATGATTTGGGAATGTGTAATTTGCTATTTTCGACTTTTCTGAGCTAGGTTTCTTAGCCTTTCATAGGTATGTGTTGTCAGAACATTATGATTTGGGATGTGTAGTTTGCTATTTCAGACTTTTCTGAGCTAAGGTTTTCTAGTATTTCGTAGGTGAATGTTGTATGAAACCAATAGTTTGGGATGATTAGTTTGCTATTTTGACTTTTCTGAGCTAGGTTTCATAGTCTTTCGTTGGTGTGTGTTGACTGAAACCTATGATTTGGGATATATAGTTTGCTATTTTTGACTTTTCTGAGCTGGATTTCTTAGTCTTTCATAGGTGTGTGTTGTATTAAACCTATGATTTGGGTTGTTTTGATTGCTAATTTTGACTTTACTGAGCTGGATTTATTAGCATATCATAGGTGTTTGTTGTCTGAAACCTATATTTTGGTATGACTAGTTTGTTATTTTTGATTTGTATGAACTATGTTTCTTAGCCGTTCACTGGTGTGTGGTGTCTGAAACCTAAGATTTTGGATATGTACTTTGTTATTTTTGCACTGTCATCAAAAAATTTGTTTGTCTTTTATCTTTGTGTGTTGTCTGAAAAATATGATTTGTGGTGTGTGGGCTGCTATTTTTTGACTTTTCTGAGCAGGATTTCTTAGCCATTAGTAGGTGTGTGTTGACTGAAACCTATGATTTGGGATGGTTAATTTGCTATTTTTGACTTTTCTGAGCTAGATTTCTTAGCCTTTCATAGGTGTGTTCTTTCAGAAAATTATGATTTGGGAGATATAGTTTGCTTTTTGGACTTTTCAGAGTTAGGATTCTTAGTCACTCATAGGTGTTTGTTGTCTGAAACTTCGAGTTTGGGATGAGTACTTGGCTATTTCAGACATTTCTAAGCTAAGGTTTCTTAGTATTTCGTAGGTGAATGCAGTCTGAAACTTATGATTTGGGATATGTAAATTACTATTTCGGGCTTTTCTGAGTTAGATTTCTTTGTCTTTCTTAGGTGTGTGTTGTCTGAAACCTATGATTTGGGATGGGTGGATTGCTACTTTTGACTTTTCTGAGCTAAATTTCTTAGCCTGTCATAGGTGTTTGTTGTCTGAAACCTATAGTTGGGATGACTAGTTTGCTATTTTTGACTTTTCTGAGCTAGGTTTCTTAGCCGTTCATAGGTGAATGTTGTCTGAAACCTCTGATTTGGGATATTTAATTTACTATTTCGTGCTTTTCTAAGCTAGATTTCTTAGTCTTTCGTTGGTGTGTGTTGTCTGAAACATATGATTTGGGATGGATGGATTGCTACTTTTGACTTTTCTGAGCTGGATTT